>NC_064642.1:439849321-440152351 GCF_023864345.2 Schistocerca serialis cubense | reverse complement strand
ATGCCAGTATCTTCCATTTTCAAGGAAACATTAACCACCTGTGCTCTATGAGGCCGAGCATTATCGTCCATCAGTACGAAGTCTGGGCCCACAACAGCTCGTGATAACCGCACATAAGGTCCGAAGAACTCGTCACAATAACTGACAACAGTTAAAGTTGCCGATTCACCCGTACAATTGCACGAAGAGGTGTTCGAGCTGTCAACATAATCCCTGCCCATACCATTAGGGATCCTCCTCGATTACGTTCTCTTTCCACAATGATTGTGTCCCAAAATCGTGTTTCTTCAGATGTGAATCCGTCGAGAATCACTCTCCCAACGAAATCAGGACTCATATGTGAGATGAACTTTGGCCTACTGTTCGTCCGTCCAGGTGACGTATTGACGACTCCACCCTAGACGTTCCCTTCTGTGCAGACGCGTCGGAGATGCACATACAGGAGGTTTTCGACTATATAGGCCACTCTGCAGAAGCCTTCTATACACCATTTGCCTCGATATAATACGTCCGGTGGACGTTGCGGCCGGATGCCTATCGCCTTGTAGTATTAAGGTGGTACTGTCGTGCCCTTACGGCCAAAGAACGGTCCCCTGCTTT
Organism: Schistocerca serialis cubense; assembly: GCF_023864345.2. Taxonomy (NCBI): domain Eukaryota; kingdom Metazoa; phylum Arthropoda; class Insecta; order Orthoptera; family Acrididae; genus Schistocerca; species Schistocerca serialis. The sequence goes on along the minus strand of NC_064642.1, from coordinate 440,151,751 downwards.
TCGGGATGCAGCTTCCGTTTCTATAAAATTTCGCCACATCCCAGAAGCAACAGAGCGATTCACATTAAGCCATCGGGCCACATGGGTTTGCGACTGTCCTCTTTCCATTTTTCCTACGGCCTTCCACTACAGAGGGTCTGGTAGACGTCATCTCTGTCCCATAGTGCATCATCAGTGACTGCATACAGAGCGACTGCGGATATGGGTCCACCCGGCAAACATACCCTGTTTGATAGGCTCCCTGGCGTCAACGTTGGCATGGTTGTCCGTTGACCGGTATACCATCTTCCGTGCAGAACACGATCGTACTGACGTCTGTTGACAGTTTGTATGATTATATCGTGAATTAGACACAGAGCTGGGAAATATCGGTTTTGTTGCTTTAATTTGACACACCAGTGTATACAGAGAATTCAAGTGAATATTGATGAAAAATATGGCACGCAAGATTAAATATATCACTGTAGTACTTTAAATAGAAACTGTATAACTGTCCTACAAAAACTGAAGCCAGGCAAATTCTATATCTGTTTATGGCAGCTATTCTACATTGGTTTTCTTATGATGTGCAATAAAGAAAATATCTTACTAGCTCCTTATAAACTGTGAATATTCCTCGGTTTGGTAGAAATCTGCAAAAATGAGAAGCCTTCAGTCAGAAAGAAGCACCCGCTCCCAGACCTTTGACATCCTATAAGAACTGAAGAAGCAGCTCCTGTCTTCAACATGAACAAATTGTGTAGGCCGCAGCTGTGTGAACCAAACCTAGTGTTTCACATACTAGCTGAAGCAGAACTCCGTCGATAGATTTCCAGAAGCGGTAGTATGAACCAAAACGAAAAATAAAAATCACGTAAGCTTGAGCTCTAAAATGCATGCCCCAAGAGATATGGTTCAAAATGGTTCAAATGGCTCTGAGCACTATGGGACTCAACTTCTGATGTCATTAGTCCCCTAGAACTTAGAACTAGTTAAACCTAACTAACCTAAGGACATCACAAACATCCATGCCCGAGGCAGGATTCGAACCTGCGACCGTAGCGGTCTTGCGGTTCCAGACTGCAGCGCCTTTAACCGCACGGCCACTTCGGCTGGCAAGAGATATGAACACTCGTTCAACTTCCTTAATGTGAAACCCATCTCATCTAGTGAAGAGCTTATAAATTTTTTCCTTGGTTTGCCCCATAATATACTTTGCAAATGATTCAACGTATCACTTTTTTCGAAACCAAATAGCTGCCTCCCATTGCTAGGCTAAGTTCGAAATTTTCCCGAAAAGTCCCTGCAACTTTGCTCAATAGTGGTGCAAAAGCGTTGCGGCATACAATGTCACCCTCAGGCTCGGAGACGCTTCGAAAGCAAGGCGTCGACAAATTTGATAGACCGTGCCAAAGGCTGCTATCTTAAAGTTTTCTCCGCCGTTTGATTAATCATGGGAACCTACGGGACATTTCATTTGAACAAAGTTTCCCCATATTTCCAGCGTCCTTAGTGTTAAGTGGTATGTCAGAGACATACTGTGCGCTAAGTTTGCGTTTCCGTTGAAGCGTGGAATTTCCACTGTGTTTACCAAATGCGTGACTGCCAGCATGCGCTCTCTGAGCATTGAACTAGGGCTATTTGTTCACTCACTGTGTTAGTTTAAGGTATTAATTAATGAAGCTGTGATTTCCTTAAGTGCCACCGCGCGGGGCAGCCGCTCGGGATGAGGCGCCTTGCCACTGTTCGAGCGGCTACCCCCCTACGGAGATTCGAGTTCTCCTTGAGCTATCTGTGTGTGTGCTGTCCTTAGAGTAAATTAGTTTAAGTAGTGTGCAAGCCTAGGGACCGATGACCTCAGCAGTTTGGTCCCGTAGGAACTTATTACCTTAAGTGTCAAATTTTGCCACTGACTGTGTCAGCCTTTTGCGTGCCTATGTTGGCGATCCCGCAGAAGTGTCGCAACACGACGTGGAATGGACTCGACTAATGTCTGAAGTAGTGCTGGAGTGAACTGACACCATGAACCTTGCAGGGATGTCGATAGATCCGTAAGAGTACGAGGGGCGGAGATCTCCTCTGAATAGCACGTTGCAAGACGTCAAATATATGCTGAATAATGTTCATATCTGACAAGTCTGGTGGACAGCGGAAGTGTTTACACTCAGAAGAATGTTCCTGAAACCACTTTGTAGCAATTCTGGACGTGCGGTGTGTCGCATTGTCCTGCTGAAATTCCCCAAGTCAGTCGGAATGCATAATGCACATTAATGGACGAAGGCGATAAGATAGGATGCTTACATACGTGTTACTGTCACAGTCGTTTGTAGACGTATCAGGAGTCCCATATCACTCCAACTGCACACGCCCAGTATCATTATAGAGGCTCCACGAGCTTGAACTGACATGCAGGGTCGGTGGATTCATAAGGTTGTCTCCATACTCTTCCACCCGCTCGATACAATTTCAAACGAGATTCGTCCGACCAGGCAACATTTTTCATGTCATCAACACTCAGTGTCGGTGTTAACGGGCCCTGGCGAGGGTTAAAGCTTTGTGTCGTGTACTCCTTAAGGGTACATGAGTGGGCCTTCGGCTCCGAAGGCCCATATCGATGATGTCTCGTTGAGTGATTCGTACACTGACAATTGTTCATGGCTCAGCACTGAATCTACAGCACTTTGCGAAAGGGTTGCACTTCTGTCACGTTGAAAGATTCTCTTCACTCGTCGTTGCTCCCGTTATTTTTCCGGCCGCAGTGATATCGGAGATTGATGTTTTATCGGATTCATGATGTTCACAGTACACTTGTGAAATTTTCGTAAGGGAAAATCCGCACTTCATCGCTACCTCGGAGAAGCTATGTCCCACCGCTCCTGCGCCGACTATAACACCATGTTCAGACACACTTAAATCTTCATACTTGCGATTGTAGCAGCAGTAACTGATCTAACAACTGCGCCAGACACATGTTGCCTTATATAGGCGTTGCCGACTGCAGCGCCGTATTCTGGCTGTTTACATATTTCTGTATTTGAATATGCGTGCCTAAGCCACTTTCTCTGGCGCCTCAATGTATGTCGTAAAGGAACTTGGTACCAGCCAGAGCGTTGGAGTGTACAAGTAGCTGTCTGAGATGTTAAATCTCAGGCAGAGCCAACGTCATTTTCCTGGAATCGTGTCACTGAAACATTATCTGTATGGCTGGATAAAGGCAGAGTCAGGTATAAATACAGCAAACCATTGGATTTACTGTTACAGCTATTTCTTTGGACGCTTTTATTTGATCTACTCTCATTATTAATGATTCCGATTTTCTCTCGGAGTGGCGTGCTAAGTAGAGTTTGCATTTCACAATATTGTCAACTGGACACTAATCTAAGTTTATATTAAATAATTGAATTTTGCTTCGTTCTCATTACAATCTTCGATTAAAGTGTGCAGTAGTTTTATAAATCTGATTGTAGTGACTGTTTGCATTGTCTGTTTTTTAATTTTGAAGTTTAGTACCTGTGCAAAATTTTAATGGTTAATACCAATGACTATATGCAACTGTTTGTAAAGCACCAATGTAAGTAAACTGACTAGACTCTTTGTTAAACAAAAATTTTGTAAAAGGGCACACTGGCTTACCAATCAAGGATCTTCGTATCCCAGTTTAAACTGCTCCAAGGTAAAATATCCCGTTCCTAATCTAGAACGTTCTGTCCTTGACCATGATATGGACAACTTTCGTGACACTACACGAGCATGAGTACTGGCCAGTGCACATACTTCTAGGTCAGTTGCAGCAATGAACTAGGACGCCTTCCTCTTCCATGTTCCACAACATACTCATCCGTGTTTTCGAATTTCATTGTCATCTTCTTTACACCATTTAATTACATCGGGCCTCTCCTTACATCTTTCAGACGATGGTACTCTCTCAATGCCATCTGACAGTGCCATCACATATACGAGTGAGGCGATAACGAGTAAAATTGGCTGCTCGATACTCTTAACTGTGCTCGAGGGAAATAAGTTGTTATAGCTCTGACCAGGCGTATTGGCGGGTGGCGGCAAGCGCGGTGATGGCGCACATGTCTTTTGTCTCGCGTTTCGTGTCTCTCTTTCTGACAGTCCCAAATGGCAACGCTGAGCGTACGTAGTCACAGTAGCGAGATGGTGTGTAGATTTTGGCGCAGTTGCTATTTTTCATTTCCCAAATTTTGATTAATAATCAGCATTGGCGGCCGAAGACTTCCGGTATAAGAAGCTACCCTGATTCTGCCAACGTCCTTGTCAAAGAAGACGGAGGAATTGAAAGAGTTTGAGGGGCTCTCTTGTCCTTGGGGTCGGAAAACGCTCCTAAAAGAGGATGAATCAGCAATCATCAGCGGCACGAGGATGCTGAAAGCAGTGGAAACCACAGCGCTGAAGACTCTTAACGTGTATCAATCCGTATGACATGTGGCCTGTCACCATCATCTCTCTATTTGCAAAAGATTCCGGAATACTCGCCAATTCGTATCTGTGGGAGGTTACTGCCAAAGGGGAGGAGACTATGAGAAAAAGATTGAATAACCAACGAGAAGACACTATTCTACCAATCGGGGCGTGGAATGTCAGAAGCTTGAACTTTGCAGGGCAGATAGACAATCACAAAAGAGAAACGGAAAAACTCAGTCTAGATACAGTATAGGTCAGAGAAGTGAAATGGAAAGAAGACAAGGATTTTTGGTCAGCAGCAGCAGCGGAAAATGGTGTAACTGGGTAGGATTCGTTATGAATAGGAAGGTAGTGCAGAAAGTGTGTTACTGTGAACAGTTCAGTGACAGAGTTGCTCCTATCAGAATTGACAGCAAACCAACACCGACAACGGCAGTTTAGGTATATATCCTACGTCGTAAGTTGAAGAAAAAGAGAAAATATATGAGGATATTGAAAGGGTGAATACGCTACGTAAAGGGAGACGAAAATCTGCTCGTCACGTAGAACTGGAATACACTTGTAGGGGAAGGAGTAGAGGAAATGGTTACCGGAGAATATGGGCTTGGGACAAGGAATAAGAGAGGAGAAAGACTAATCGAGTTCAGTAATAAATTTCAGCTCGTAATAACGAATACTCTGTTATGGAATCACAAGAGGAAGAGGTATACCTGGGGAAGGCCAGGTGATACGGGAAGCTTTCAGTTACATTACATCATGGTCAGACAGAGATTCCGAAATCAGATACTGCATTGTACCCAGGAGCAGATATAGATTCAGATAACAATTTAATAGTGATGAAAAGTATGCTGAAGTTTAGGAGATTAGTCAGGAAGAATCAATACGCAAAGAAGTGGGATAAGGGAGAACTAAGGAATGATGTGAAACGCTTGAAGTTCTCTAAGGCTACTGACATAGCAGTAACGAATAGCAAAGTAAGCAGTTCAGGGAAATTCAGAAATACAGAAATACAAGGGATGAAATAAATAGGAAGGGCTGGGAAGCTAGGACAAAATGGCCGCATGGAAATGTGTAGGTATTAAAAAATTAACGATTGTCGAAAAGACTGACTCAATATATAGGAAAGTCAAAACAACCTTCGGCGAAATTAAAAGCAAGGGTGGTAACAGTTCCACAATTAAAAGGAGGAGAGAGCGGACAGGTGGAAAGAGTACGTTGGAGGACTCTATGAGGGGGCAGATTTGTCTGTTGTCATACAAGAAGAAACACTAGCCGATTTAGAAGACATAGGGAACTAAGTGTTAAAATCAAAATTTAAGAGAGCTTTGGAAGACTTAAGATCAAATGAGGCAGAAGGGATACATGAAATTCCATCAGAATTTCTAAAATCATTGGGGGGAGGAGCAATAGATAGACTATTTACGTTGGTATGTAGAATGTATGAGTCTGGCGACATACCGTCTGACTTTCGGAAAAACATCTTTTGCACTATTCCGAAGAGCCCAAGAGCTGAAAAGTGCGAGAATTAGTGCACAATCAGATTAAAAGTTCGCGCATCCAAGTTGATAACAAGAATAATATACAGAAGAATGGAAAAGAAAACTGAGGATGTGTCAGACGACGATCAGTTTGGCTTTACGAAACGTAAAGGCACCAGGGAGACAGTTCTGACGTTGCAGTTGATAATGGAAGCAAGGTTAAAGAAAAATAAAGACACGTTCATGGGATTTGTCGACATGGAAACAGCGTTCGACACTGTAAAACGGTGCAAGATGTACGAAAGTCTGAGAGAAATAAGGGTAAGCTGTAGGAAGAAATGGATAATACAAAAAAGGTGTACAAGAGCAAGACTGAATAATAAGAGAGGACAACCAAGAACGAAGTGCTCGGATTAAGAAGCATGTAAAGCAGGAATGTAGTCTTTCACCCCTACTGTTCAATCTGTACATCGAAGAAGCAATGATAGAAATGAAAGAAAGGTTCAGAAGCGGGATTAAAATTCAAGGTGAAAGGATATCAATGATACGATTTCCTGATGACATTGCTAACCGGAGGGAAATATAGAAGAGTTACATGATCTGCCGAGTGACATGAACAGTCTAAGGACTAGAGAATATGGACCGAGGGTAAATCGAAGAACCGACGAAAGTAATGAGAAGTAGCAGAAATGAGTGCACCGAGAAATTTTACATCAGGATTGATGGTCACGAAGTAGATGAAGTTCGGGAATTAAATTAACCACGCAGCAAAATAACCATTGACGGATGGAACAAGGAGCACAAACAAAGCAGACTAGTAGTGGCAAGAAGGGCATTCCTGGTCAAGAGAAGTCTACTAGTATTAAACATAGGCTTTAATTTGAGGATGAAATTTCTGAGAATGTGGTCTGGAGCACAGTTGTCTTGTGACAGCCAGAGCGAGAGCACCAGCAGCAGCGAGTACTGTTTGTATAAAGCGTTTATTTTGCATTTTGTTTACGACCTTCCACTAAGGAAGGGATTCTATTTGTGTTTATCTGCTCTGCATAGTAACTAACAGTTCTTGATAAAACTTTACGTAGTTTTCGTGTTAGATTTCTTAGTGTTTTCTTGATCGTTTAGAACAGAAAGCGCCCTAAAACCGTCTTTTGTTTGTTTCGCGGCCGTTAGCCACTAGTCACTTGAATCAGCAGTTGTCTTGTGACAGCCAGAGCGAGAGCACCAGCAGCAGCGAGTACTGTTTGTATAAAGCGTTTATTTTGCATTTTGTTTACGACCTTCCACTAAGGAAGGGATTCTATTTGTGTTTATCTGCTCTGCATAGTAACTAACAGTTCTTGATAAAACTTTACGTAGTTTTCGTGTTAGATTTCTTAGTGTTTTCTTGATCGTTTAGAACAGAAAGCGCCCTAAAACCGTCTTTTGTTTGTTTCGCGGCCGTTAGCCACTAGTCACTTGAATCAGCAGTTGTCTTGTGACAGCCAGAGCGAGAGCACCAGCAGCAGCGAGTACTGTTTGTATAAAGCGTTTATTTTGCATTTTGTTTACGACCTTCCACTAAGGAAGGGATTCTATTTGTGTTTATCTGCTCTGCATAGTAACTAACAGTTCTTGATAAAACTTTACGTAGTTTTCGTGTTAGATTTCTTAGTGTTTTCTTGATCGTTTAGAACAGAAAGCGCCCTAAAACCGTCTTTTGTTTGTTTCGCGGCCGTTAGCCACTAGTCACTTGAATCAGCAGTTGTCTTGTGACAGCCAGAGCGAGAGCACCAGCAGCAGCGAGTACTGTTTGTATAAAGCGTTTTTGTACTTATTTGCTGCGCTTAGCTTTTAAATAGTTTTTCTGGGAAAACCTAGCGTAGTTTTCGCGTCTCGTATTTCAGTGAGTGTTTCTTGATTATCAGAGTAGCTCATCAGAAGATTATCTTGGGAATTTGTCACCGTATAGAGTAGGGTAAACATAGTCATGTGTAGGGACTGTGGTTGTTGTGAGCGGACGCAAGGAGAATTGGCCACTCTTCGGGGGCAGGTGGAGGCTTTGTCTGTTAGGCTCATCGAGCTCGAGGCGCAGGCGTCGGCTCGTAGTGGCGTTGGGGCAACTGTGGTGAGACCTATGCCTACTTCGGTGGCCTTGGAATCACATGGAACCCCTGATGTCGCTGCGTCTTCCGGCAGTGAGCATCTTACCGGTCAGCCATCACTCCAGGGTGAATGGCGGACAGTGGTGGGCTCGCGCGTGCCTGGCCGAAAGGCGAAGGTGGGATCTGGCCGCGTGGCAGCTGCCTTACCCCTTTCCAACAGGTACGGGGTGCTTCCTAGTGGTGATGACATCGTTTCCGAGCCACCACAGGATGCCTCGCCTGTTGGGCCAGTGGCCGATTCTCCGGCAAGGTCCCGACAGTCACAGAGGGCGGGCCTATTAGTTATAGGGAGCTCCAACGTTAGGCGGGTTATGGAGCCCCTTTGGAAAATAGCGGGTAGGTCGGGGAAGAATGCCAGTGTGCACTCGGTGTGCTTGCCGGGGGGTCTCGTCCGTAATGTGGAGGAGGCCCTTCCGGCAGCTATTGAACGCACTGGGTGTGACCGGCTGCAGATAGTAGCACGTGTCGGAACGAATGACGCCTGCCACTTGGGTTCTGAGGCCATCCTTGGTTCCTTCCAGCGGCTGGCTGATTTGGTGAAGACAACCAGCATCGCACGTGGAGTGCAAACTGAGCTTAATATCTGCAGCATAGTGCCCAGAGTCGATCGCGGTCCTCTGGTTTGGAGCCGTGTGGAGGGTCTAAACCAGAGGCTCAGACGACTCTGCGACTATAATGGTTGCAAATTCATCGACCTCCGATATTGGGTGGAGAACTGTAGGGCCCCCCTAGACAGGTCAGGCGTGCACTACACACCGGAAGCAGCTACTAGGGTAGCAGAGTACGTGTGGCGTGCACACGGGGTTTTTTTAGGTTAGAGGGACCCCCCCTTGGGCGAAACGATAAAATACCTGACGGCTTACCAGAGAGGACATTATCATCGTTGATAAAGAACGTCCGTCCTCAGAGACCAAAAACAGGAAAAGTTAACGTAATATTGGTAAACTGCAGGATTATCCAGGGCAAGGTTCCTGAATTAGTATCTCTTATTGAAGGAAATAGTGCGCATATAGTATTAGGAACGGAAAGTTGGTTAAAACCGGAAGTGAACAGTAACGAAATCCTAGACACAGAATGGAATATATACCGCAAGGATAGGATAAACGCCAATGGTGGAGGAGTATTTATAGCAGTAAAGAATTCAATAATATCCAGTGAAGTTACTAGCGAATGCGAATGTAAAATAATCTGGGTTAAGTTAAGTATCAAAGGTGGGTCAGATATGATAGTCGGATGCTTCTATAGACCACCTGCATCAGCAACCGTAGTAGTTGAGCGCCTCAGAGAGAACCTGCAGAACGTCGTGAAGAAGTTTCGTGATCATACTATTGTAATAGGGGGAGACTTCAATCTACCAGGTATAGAATGGGATAGTCACACAATCAGAACTGGAGCCAGGGACAGAGACTCTTGTGACATTATCCTGACTGCCTTGTCCGAGAATTACTTCGAGCAGATAGTTAGAGAACCAACTCGTGAAGCTAATGTTTTAGACCTCATAGCAACAAATAGACCGGAACTTTTCGACTCCGTGAATGTAGAAGAGGGTATCAGTGATCATAAGTCAGTGGTTGCATCAATGACTACAAGTGTAATAAGAAATGCCAAGAAAGGAAGGAAAATATATTTGCTTAACAAGAGTGATAGGGCACAAATCGCAGAATATCTGAGTGACCACCATCAAACGTTCATTTCTTAGGAAGAGGATGTGGAACAAAAATGGAAAAAATTCAGAAACATCGTCCAGTACGCCTTAGATAAGTTCGTACCGACTAAGGTCCAAAGCGAGGGGAAGGATCCACCGTGGTATAACAATCATGTACGAAAGGTACTACGGAAACAAAGAAAGCTTCATCATAGGTTTAAGAGTAGTCGAATCATAGCTGATAAGGAAAAGCTGAACGAAGCGAAAAAGAGCGTAAAGAGAGCAATGAGAGAAGCATTCAACGAATTCGAACATAAAACATTGGCAAACAATCTAAACAAGAACCCTAAAAAGTTTTGGTCATATGTAAAATCGGTAAGCGGATCTAAATCCCCTATTCAGTCACTCGTTGACCACGATGGCACCGAAACAGAGGACGACCGAAGAAAGGCAGAAATACTGAATTCAGTGTTCCGAAACTGTTTCACTGCGGAAAATCGTAACACGGTCCCTGACTTCAGCCGTCGCACGGACGCCAAAATGGAAAATATTGAAATAAACGATATCGGAATTGAAAAACAACTGCTATCACTTAGTAGCGGAAAAGCATCCGGACCAGACGAGATACCCTTAAGATTCTACAGTGATTATGCTAAAGAACTTGCCCCCTTTCTATCAGCAATTTATCGTAGATCGCTGGAAGAAAGTGAAGTACCTAGCGACTGGAAGAAAGCGCAGGTCGTTCCCATTTTCAAGAAGGGTCATAAATCAGATGCGAATAATTATAGGCCTATTTCGCTTACGTCAATCTGTTGTAGAATAATGGAACATGTTTTGTGTTCTCGTATTATGACGTTCTTAGATAATACAAATCTCCTTCATCATAACCAACATGGATTCCGCAAACAGAGATCATGTGAAACTCAGCTCGCCCTATTTGCCCAAGAAATTCACAGTGCCGTAGACACTGGCGAGCAGATTGATGCCGTATTCCTGGACTTCAGGAAGGCATTTGATACGGTTCCGCACTTACGTTTAGTGAAAAAAATACGAGCTTACGGAATATCGGACCAGGCTTGTGATTGGATTCAGGATTTCCTAGAAGAAAGAACACAACATGTCATTCTTAACGGTTCAAAATCTGCAGATGTAGAGGTAATTTCGGGAGTACCGCAGGGAAGCGTGATAGGACCTTTATTGTTTACAATATACATAAATGACTTAGTTGACAACATCGGTAGCTCCGTGAGGCTATTTGCAGATGACACGGTTGTCTACAAGAAAGTAGCAACATCAGAAGACTCGTACGTACTCCAGGAGGACCTGCAGAGGATTAATGCATGGTGCGACAGCTGACAGCTTTCCCTAAACGTAGATAAATGTAATATAATGCGCATACATAGGGGCAGAAATCCATTCCAGTACGATTATGCCATAGGTGGTAAATCATTGGAAGCGGTAACGACCGTAAAATACTTAGGAGTTACTATCCGGAGCGATCTGAAGTGGAATGATCACATAAAACAAATAGTGGGAAAAGCAGGCGCCAGGTTGAGATTCATAGGAAGAATTCTAAGAAAATGTGACTCATCGACGAAAGAAGTAGCTTACAAAACGCTTGTTCGTCCGATTCTTGAGTATTGCTCATCAGTATGGGACCCTTACCAGGTTGGATTAATAGAAGAGACAGACATGATCCAGCGAAAAGCAGCGCGATTCGTCATGGGGACATTTAGTCAGCGCGAGAGCGTTACGGAGATGCTGAACAAGCTCCAGTGGCGGACACTTCAAGAAAGGCGTTACGCAATACGGAGAGGTTTATTATCGAAATTACGTGAGAGCACATTCCGGGAAGAGATGGGCAACATATTACTACCGCCCACATATATCTCGCGTAATGATCACAACGAAAAGATCCGAGAAATTAGAGCAAATACGGAGACTTACAAGCAGTCGTTCTTCCCACGCACAATTCGTGAATGGAACAGGGAAGGGGGGATCAGATAGTGGTACAATAAGTACCCTCCGCCACACACCGCAAGGTGGCTCGCGGAGTATAGATGTAGATGTAGATGTATTGTGTGGTAGTGGAATATGGACCGTGGGAAAGCCGGAACAAAGGAGAATCGAAGCATTTGAGATGTGGTGCTACTGACTAATGTTTAAAATTGAATAGACTGATAAGGTAAGGAGAGAAGTGGTTCTGCGCAGAATCGGAGTGGAAAGAAATATGCGGAAAACACTCAAAAAGAAGGGACAGTGTGATAGGACATCTGTTAAGACATCAGCGACTGACTTGCATGGTACTACAGGGAGGTGTAGACCTCAAAAATTGTAGAGGAAGACGGAGTCTGGAATACATCCAGCAAATAGCTTAAGACGTAGGTTGCAAGTTCCACTCTGAGATGAAGAGATTGGCACAGAAGAGGAATTCGTAGCGGGCGGCATCAAACCAATCAGAAGACTGTTGATTCAGAAAATAATAAAAATCTGAGTTATTAGTTTCTTCAGTTTACCTAGAAATAAAGAAGTGTATTTTGGGGTATTGTTTGTGCAAGTTGTTTACGAAATGAAACTGACTGTTTAAGTTGAAAGTAGCAAAGCAAGGAGAAAGAGAGATTTCCCCTGAGCAATGCTGGTGGAGTTTGCAAACAACTCCAACAAGACGAAATGTACAGCAAGAAGAATGAGCCGGAAAGAGGCAATCGAATTTCTGGGGCAAAGTGAATCCATAATCATAATTTCTGTAAAAATTTAAAATTTATCGTAGGCAATGATGGTCAAATGTTAGCATCTAACAGCCACGCCTGCTAGGAAAGATTTACCGAAGGCAGGCATATTCAGTACTGATGGTATCAAGAAATGCAGGTTATGTTTCCGAGAAAAGAAATATTGTAAGAGAAAACTTCGGTAACCTATAGGCTATTTGTGCTTCTGGCGTTCGTTTAAGAACTATCTAACGTGTAAGTGGTCAGGAATACCCTCAATGTTCGATTCTCCCAGGAAAAAATATTAAACAACACAATTCAGTAAAAAAAGTAAACGACTTTGATAATAACGTTGACTGGTGGAGTGTCTGTGAATTTTACAATAGCGAGTCCCAACATCAGCCGAATTGAGAAACACGTTAATTGAAAAATAAATTTTACTGGACCTGCTAGATCTGTAGGACGCATATTAAAAGGTATAGTATTTAAATACAATAATCAGAATGACTGTAGTCGATTTTTACCTGAATGCAATGACATAGAGGCCTTCAAAATTTAGTTTTTGCTCACGATGAATTCTCTGCGTACTTCAGGTGACACGCGACCTATATTCCATTTGGATGAAACTTGGGTTACTCAAAACCGTTAACTTAAGTACATCTGGCACAACTGCAGCCGAAATGGGGGCACAAAGGTACCTATTGGGAAAGGGGCAAGGCTGATTATTGGACATGTGGTGTCCTCGAAGAGTAGTTTTCTTAAATAAAGTACAGATGAAGCAAAATAAAAGTTAGAAAATTACCATTGGGAAATAAATATTGCTGAGTTGAAAAATTGGTTTCAGACCATATTCTTGTATTTCTACATCTACATCTACACTCTGCAAACCACCGTGTTGTGCGTGGCTGAGGGTACATCTCATTGTACCAATTATTTCGGTTTTTTCCCGTTCCATTCACTTATTGAGCCCGTGAAGAACATTTGACCGAATGCCTCTGTGCGTACTGTAATTTTCCCAATCTTATTCTTCACGATTCCTATGTGAGCGATACGTAGGTGGTTGTAGGATATACTTAGAGCCATCTTCCAAAGCCGGTTCTTGAAACATCGTTAGTAGACTTCCTCGGCATAGTTTACATCTGTCTTCAAGGGTCTACAACTTCAGTGTCTTAAATGCCTCTGTGACAATTTTCGCACGGATCGAGGAAACCTATGACCATTCGTCCTGTCCTTCTCTGAATGCTTCCAGTAACTCCTGTTAGTTGTATTTGGTACATTTATTGGAGGGAAGTTCCATCATCGTCATGGACGAAGCCAAGTATCATTCAGTAGTTATGAACCGAGCTCCAACAACGAAAACACAGAAGGCTGACAGCTGCTTGGCTAACCACGAAAAATATTGGCTTATCACCTACGAAATCAACACGTGAAATGTCGGAAGAGGTTCATTTAAACAAATAAGAATAAATTTATAAGCTAGATATACTGGCAAATGAAAGATGGCATCAAGCGGTACCCTTACCACCTGAACATTGCCAGTACAACCCGACTGAGCTCATTTCGGCCCAGATGAAGAGAAACAACACGTGTAAAATCGCAAATGTTGAGCGTTTACTTTACAAGGCCTCGGAAAACTTCTCCATCGAGCAGTGGCGTAAACGTGTTCAGCATGCAGAAAATCTACGGAAATACTTTGAGGAAGGAGTCACTCGGTAATCATCAACTTCATTGATTACTCAACAACCATAGATGATGACAGCAGCAAAGAAGAAGAGAAATAAGAAAATTCCGATGAGGAAGATGACGCAAGTGAAGACGACTGGATGGTTGTGACATTTTACACTTTTCTTATAATTTACTGTCTACTTACAACATGAACACTTCGTAAGAAATAATTTAATAAAATATTGTGTAAGTAGGCTTTTTAGGTTTTTGTGTTGTTAATGCCACGTAGTGCTCTGTATGAAAATCGCTGACTGTGCTGGGTGTTGTCTGTGGCTGGTTGGACTCATTGTTGGAATATTCGCTATTGTAGTGTTGGGCTGTTGGATGTGAACAGCGCGTAGCGTTGTGCAGTTGGAGGTGAGCCGCCAACATTGGTGGATGTGGGGAGAGAGATGCCAGAGTTGTGAGCAGACGGTCTGGACGTGTGTCCGTCAGAAAAAGGAAATTTGTTTAATTGGATGTCACAGAAAAATATATATATATAATTCTACTGTACGTGTGTATGTCATTGAACTCCTCCTAAACGGCTGGACCAATTTCAATGAAATTTTTGTATTCGTTTGGGTGGCACCCTGGATGGTTTAGATTCACGAATGACCCCGCCAGATGGCGCTGCAGTCGGTATCTAGGTTATTTATCCATATTGCAACTAAACGGCTGGATCGACTTGAATGAATTTTTGTGTATGCATTAAGTGGGGATCTGGAAAATTTACATTCTTAAACCAGCACGGTAGGTGGCGTTGCAGTTTTGTGTGCAATATTGAGCATATTATATTCAGATATAAGTTACGTGCATAGAATTTCGTTTATTTTTCGACATTTTAATTTGAGTGTATTATATTATGTGTGTTTCGTTATTTTGACATTTTTTTTTACGGTGTCTTTTGAAATTTCAGGTGTCACATTTCAGTGAATATTAAGTGTATTATATCCACATATAAGTTACGTACATAAAACAATGCCATGTCATCGTGGACGAGGAGTGAAAATTGGTCGGCGGACTCGGAATTCACAATTAGTCCAGAGCCGTCGGTTAAATAGATCGGCAGAAAATCAATTGACGGACAATGAAAATTTAAGAAACCAGGCTGCAATCAGACGTGCTAATGAAAGTCAAGAGCAACGCAACGAACGCCTTCGAGCTAATGCATTGAGACAATGACTGGCCCGTCAACGAGTCACCGACACATTCAGAACACGTGATCAACAGCGTTTGCAAGTGTATCGCACATTGACACGTGCATCACTTCTTCGCCTTGCGTTTGAATATGAATCGGACATCGACTATTCGTCACATTCACAAATTGTAATCGGTGCTATGAACAAACAATGTCAACACTGTCATGCACTCAAATACAAAGGTGAATCTGCCGGTTTCTGATGCGCGTCTGGAAAAGTTGTATTGCCACCATTGGATTCGCCGCCGGAACCATTCAATTCATGCTTTCAAGTGACATCATTTGTGAGCAACAAAAATCGTTCAGAATGAGGATGGTCGCAATTCTCACTCAACGTTTAAGATTCAGGGCCAAATGTGTCATCAAATTGGTTCTTTAATGCCGATGCCTGATACCGATTCAAAATTTCTGCAAATCTACTTCACGGGTGATGAGGAGCAGCAAATAAACGCACGCTGCCAGGAGAACCATATCGAGCAGATGGAGGAGTGAGAAATTGTGGGTATTTTAGAACCGTTTTTACAGAATGACAACCAGTTGGTCCAGTTGTTCAATACCGTTTCAAACAGACTGCAAAACGACAACTATACAGCAGACAAAGTACCATCTGGGCAGCACGCGGGCCGATATAATGCACCGACCATTAATGAAGTTGCAGTTGCTATGGTTGGCGACGCATTTGAACGTCGAGATATACGAATCCAATGCAGATATAAGACAGTGCATACGACTGAAGACAGTCATCGCTGTTACGACGCTTTGAAATATCCATTGATATTTTGGGAAGAAGGAGAAGATGGGAATCATTTAAAAATCAAACAAAAAATCCAGGACAACGTCTGTCGGGTCCACTAGTATATATATATATATATATATATATGACTTTAAAACAATATTAAGGTAAATACATTGTTTGTTCTCTATGAAAATCTTTTATTTGCTAACTATGCCTATCAGTAGTTAGTGCCTTCAGTAGTTAGAATCTTTTACTTAGCTGGCGGTATTGGCGCTCGTTGTATTGTAGTAGTTCGAGTAACGAAGATTTTTGTGAGATAAGTGATTCATGAAAGATATAGGTTATTGTTAGTCAGGGCCATTCTTTTGCAGGGATTTTTGAAAGTAAGATTGCGTTGCGCTAAAAATATTGTGTCAGTTTAGTGATGATCAGAAAAAGTAAAGAGAGAAATGTCTGAGTACGTTCAGTTCTGCTCAGCTGTTTGAAAATCAAATAACGAAGGGGTTTACCAGCACAGTAATTCAATAATTTTTCTAAGAGGACGTTTCAATTATACTATTTACGTTTTGTATTCATTCGGATGGGAAACTGATGTGCTCAGCTAGTGTAATGATTTGAAAAACAAGGTCGGTGTTTACAGCAATCAGTGACCTAGTAATCTGGTTTTATTTCAGATCTAGATTCCAGCTGTCTCAAAGTTACCAACACTGCGCTTAGAGCCATATTCATCAATTATGTACTTCTTTTAGCGTAATAATTTGCTTGAAATAGCAGTAGTTATATTTTTTACTCTAATATGGGTTTTTGTCAGTGATTCAAACACATTTACACTTCATATAAATATATAATACCTAATGTTGTGTATAATAATTGTACAACTGTAGACTGCAATATAACGAACTGAATGAGAACGGTTTTAAAATGTTTTTAAATTCAAATAATTTACGAGCACTTTGCTTACGTAACGATACGGCTGATATGGTCTAAATCAATTTTTCGCCGTAAAAATATAATTATAAGGATTTTGGGCAAGGCAGAGTAATAAAGACGCATGTGACTACCAAGTGCTTGTGGCTAGTGGTCCGGCAACAGCGCATTAACAGCAGCCTGTCAATACGCATGACCAGAGCTGTAGCTGTGTATTGTGTAACAATGGTGAATTCCGGTTCTCTGAGGCAGGCCTGGGAGAGCACAGAGAAGGACCTGGGTGGTCGCAGCGCTATGAATACAGAACGGCTTGCTCTCCCCTGCTAGTCTGCTCGATGCGGCATGGTCTTGGTAGATATCTGTGCGTCTATAGGTTCCCTGAGCATTTCTGGTGTGACGAATCTGTATTTCCTATTGGCGGTTGCAAATATGTGACAGGGACGTTGTGCCGTGTTCAGTGTGGGAAAATTTTAGAATGTAACTGTCCAGATGAAGTCAGTCAGTCAAAAGAGTTGTCAGCATAGGTGATAAGCGTAAAATCGCTAATGTCCAAACCATTGAGTGGCGACACAGCAGACACAGTGTACCAACCTCTGGCTAATTAATGGGCATACTGTAAGTAGTACTGGGCAAGTTTTAGAATCCTTGCCCAGCGTTTCAGCGTCTTGAGATGTATTCTTGGTAGCCACAGTGGCGAAAGTTGTTAAATTTGATTGAAAGTGGAGAGGGGAAGAAAAGGAAAGGGGGGGGGGGGAATCCCTGTTGTCTGCATTGGGACGTTACGCAGAATTGGCGGCGACTTGTGGAATTGTGTTCCGGACCAGGATTCGAGCCCGGAATGTCCTGCTTCTAGACCAGGGGCAGTAACTACTGAGCCGTCCAGGACACAGTGTTACCGCAACTTCACGGACTGTCTCGGCCCGCCTCACGACGCCACCTATTCGCAGCCCCCGCCCATTTAATCCTCCGCCCCAGGAGTCAGTTTTCTGGGAGCAGAGACGAATATTACTTAGTCGGCGAGCCATTGCGAGGATGCGTGGCTGAGAGATCACACCGTACCTGGTAAACATGGCAGCTCACGCTAAATCGATTGATTTAAGTGTCGTCTATTTAGCGCTAGCGCTTTTGCTCTGGGCAGCTCACTGTTTGCGAAGGAAATTTCGCAACTTGTGTCCCCCTTTCCAATGTCTTTATTCTTTTTTTTTATCTTGGGCCCGGTTTTAGCTTGTGGTTGTAAGCTGTACAAAGAGTGGAATGCCAATCGTGGTTCCGTAGCAATATTTTTGTTCATTTTGAGATACCCTCCAGTTGTTAGCAGAACAGACTGTTTCAACTGAGAATTTGTACAAACGATCTTTTATTGTGATTTTGTGCACATAAACATGCATTCCATTAAGAAAATTGATTTTGTTAGATTTTTGCGGAGAAAAAATTATAAACTGTTCATAGATCCGTTGTAAAGAAAATATTCACTTTACTTTTGAGCCAATTTACAGAAAATAAATCTAATACTTAAAAGAATTGATTTATTTTCCTCCTTTTCTTTCGTCCTACAAAAAATTAGGTCAGGTGACCCACAATACAGAAATATGGCCGACTTATTCTGCATAACTGAACTGCGCTCTTATTGTGGCGGCTTTCTGTTGTAAAGCAGGTGCCTCTGCCTGGATGGAACACTAGACATCAGTGAGACGCTGCCCTCTAATTACAATGACGGGAAAAAACGCAGCATCAAAAATTAATTAATACCGAGTAATGAAATTTGGCGAATACATTTGTGTAGATTACATTTTTAAGTGATTAACATAGCAATATCACAGGTTAATGTAAGTGCGGGATAAACCAGTGCAAATGTGACCTGCTGGACATTAGTAACGAGTGTAATCGCCAGAATATTGAATGCAAGCACCTAGATGTGCGTGCGTTTTGTTGTACTAGTGTCACATGTCAGTTTGTGGTATGGAGTTCCATGCGTGTAGCACTTGGTCAGTTAATAAAGGAACGTTTAACGCTGGTTGTGGAAGACAGTATAGTTATATACCGATGATGTCCCATATGTGCTGTATTCGAGGCGGATCAGGTGACTGAGCAGGCCAAGACAACATGTGACACTCTTTAGAGCATGTTGGGTTACAACGGCGGTTTGTAGGCTAGCGTTATTTTGTTGGAAAACACCCCGCTGGGAAGCTGTTCATGAATGGCAGCACAACAGGTAGGATCATCATAGTAACGTTACAGTTTTGCAATCATGGTGAGTGGAATAACCGCGAGAGTGATCTTGCTGTCATGCGACCCTAGACCATAAATCCAGGTGTAGGTCCAGTGTGCCTAGCACGCACCCATGTTACTTGTAGGCTCTCATCTGGCCTTCTCCTGGTAGCCATTACTGGCCAGCTTTCTTCAGAAAGCGCAACAGACCCCCACTCTGCCGTCCAGTGAGCTCTCGCTTGACATCACTAAAGTCGCAAATGGCGGTAGTGTGTCTACAGTGTGTCTGGCTCGGAGCTGTCCTTGAAGGAACGAATTGGTAACAATTAGTTGTGTCACTGTGGTGTCACGTACTACTAAAATTGCTGCTACAGTTGTAGTACGATGCTACAGAGCCATACGCCCTCTCGGCAGTGCGACGTGACCGTCTGCAGCCCAGTCTACTCGAAGAATCATGTGCAATAGCTGCGATTATTTTCCGTCACTATATTCCTATCTTCCCAATTTTGCAGAGAACCTCCACATTCTTTACCTTATCAGTCGACCTAATTTTCAACGTGCTTCTGTAGAATCACATCTCTAACGCTTCGATTCTCTTTTATTCTAGTTTCCCCGCAGTCGATATTTCACTACAATGCAATGCCACTCTCCAAAGGTACAGTCTAAGAAACTTCTTTCTCAATTTAGGGACCTTGTTTGCCACTAGAAGACTTCTCTTGGCTGGGTTGTCTTTTCTGAAAATGCTAGTCATGCGGCATCATAGTTCATGTTGCTGCCTAGATAGCAGAAATCCTTAACATTTTTTACCTTGTCATCTCCTATTCCGATGTTAATTTTTTGCTGTTTTCAGTTGCGCTAAGTCTCATTACTGTTTTCGGATTTTCTGTCGGTCCATATTCCATATCCATTAGACTGCTCATTTATTTCTTTTCCGTCACAGCTTCCTCTATGTATAGATTAAACCATAGGGGCGAAGACTACATCCCTGTCTTACGAAACCTTTCTAATCCGAGCACTTGTTTCCTGATGTTACAGTCTTGTTTTTCCCTCTTGGTTCTTGTACTTTTTGTACATTACCCATCTTTCCCTGACCCTTACCGCTATTTTTCTAAGAATTGCGATAATTTTGCACCATTTTACATTGGCGAACGACTCATCCTATGAACGTGTCTTAATTTTTCTTCTGTCTTGCTTGCACTAACAACCGTGCCAGAATTCCCTCTCAGATGCCTTTACCTTTGCTAAAGCCAAACCGATCGTCATTTAAAAGATACTTAATTGTCTTCCCCATTCTTCTGTAAATTATTCCTATCAGCAACTTGGATGCATGAGTTGTTAAGCAAATTGTTTGATAATTGCTGGATTAGTCGAATCTAATGGCTTGGCAATTGTGTGGATGATGTTTTTCTGAAAATTGATGGTATGTCGCCAGTCTCATACGTTCTACACAGTACAGCGAGCAGGTTTTGTTGCCTCCTCCCCCAAATTATTTTGGAAATTACGAGGGAGTGTTATACATACCTACTACCTTATTTGATCATAAATATTTCAAAGCTCTTTGAAATTCCGATTTTAATAGTGAATCGCCTACCCGTTTCCTAGCGACTCGTGTTTCTTCTATCACGTTGTCAGACACGCCGTCCTCCTGATAGATGCCTTCAGCGTACTCTATCCACCTATTCGCTCTCTCCTCTGCATCTGACAGAGGAATTCCCGTCACACTCTTGGTGTTACCGTTCTTGCTTTTAATTTCACCGATGGTTGTTCCGACTTTTCTATATACTGAGCCAGACCTTTCGACAGGCATTTCTTTTTCGATTTCTTCACACTTTTCATGTAGCCATTTCGTCTTACCTTCTCTGCACTTTCTGTTTACTTCATTCTTAAATGTCTTGTATTTCTGTATTCCTGACGTTTCCCTGAACGTTTTTGTTCCTAATTCTTTCGTCGATCAACTGTTACCCACGGTCCTTCGTAGTCAGCTTCCACAGTCTAGCAAACGGACTCACCGTGAATGGTTGCAGAAATCAACGAGATTCTGTACAGCGCCAGATTAATACCCGATGGCCAAAATTGGAACTAAATTTTTTTAATGTAAATCGATTCCGCGGTGGATTGAGTAGGAACTGCAGCGGTTTTAAGTAATTCCGCCAGCCCAGTGCAAGGGGCACGCTCACTGGTGTTAGCTCGATGAGCAAGCCACAAAGTAGGTTTGTAGATCATCTGGCATAACTGTAACGCTGCAGAGTAGATTAGCATTAGAGTAGATTAACCCTTTCGTGAGCCGTGGGAAAGATGCTTCCCACTACAACTAACTCGCTCCTAGTCCGGTACGATTCACAGTTCCCACCTCTGTACGGTGCTACCACCTAGTGAACAGTATAGGGTACTATTTCCAATAGGAAGTTCCCGCCGTTTTTGCTCTACCTTCGTGCAGAGGCATTGTATAGCTGAGTGTTGCTCTGTAGAGGAGCCTGTGAGTGCTGTTTTCGTGACAATTTGTGATTTTTTCCTCAAAGCTATAGTGTAGGGTAAATGCTTTTGATGTACCCAAATTTATGAAGGAAAACGTAAAATTGGAACGAGGAGAATTACAGTTTGAAACAAAAGGAGCCATTTCTATAATAAAATGGATGGATAACCATCCAGTCGTTCTCCTGTCCTCAACTCATAACCCATGAGAAACAGACACAGTGAAAATGTAAAACAAGGATGGTACTAGTACAGAAATTTCTTGTCCTGAAGTTGTGGCAGAATACAACAAAATAATGCGTGGTGTCGATAAGTTTGATCAATTACGAGAAAGGTATGCTATTGGCAGACGTTCTGTAAAATGTTGGCACAGACTAATTTATTTCCTGGTGGACGTTGCTGCAGTGAGCAGTTTTATCCTGTGGAAAATAAGTAAAAGTGAAAGTGGACAGCATGATCGCCTCACATACAGGATTCATCTAGCCAGACAACTAATCGCTGGCTTCTCATCCCAAAAAAGGCATGGACAAAAACCTGTCTTCCTGGCAAAAAGAGGTAAAGTACCTGAAGATTTTCGTCATGTGGCTGTAGGGGAGCATCGACCCATTTTATGGGAAACCTAATGGACGTGCCGTCATTGTAGTACCAATGCTGCGGAAAAGAGCACTCGCTGTGTTTGTACATATTGTCAAATACCACGTTGCATAGACCCATATTTCAGAAAATATCATGGCAAGTAATTGTGAACAAGCATTGTAACAAGAGAAGTAAATTTATCAAATAAATATGACATATGTTGAAAAAGTTGTTTTTGTCATTTAACTCCAAGGAAGGGCAGTGGGAAGAATACTTCCCACCTTGTTGTGTGACCTCACTTTCACTTTCACAGTTGGAGCAAATTTGATATTCTGAATGATAAATACACCTATTTGTTAACTACTATCTGCTCTCCATTCATTAATAAAAACTACTCAATAATTTTGCCCACGAAAGGGTTAACAGATCAGATCAACTTTGTCCATAGCTTTGTGCCACTTAATTAAGTATAGGCTACTTTTGTTTCTGTATTATAAAAAGACCCACTAATTAGTTATTGTATTGTACTGTATTGTATCATAGTTACAGTATTGTATTTTGCATCATCATTATTGTATTAATAAAGGTTTTTTTTTAAAAAAAAATCGATTCCGCGTTAACAGATTAGCCCATGCCGTGCCATGGGATAATTACAGCCCGCATTGGTCCTCCCTGAGTAGCTGCTGTCTAATTATATTTACTCGGTAGAGAGCGAAGCCATCATTTGGAGGGCGAACCTAGCGAAGATTGCGCTGCGACGTCTTTGTGCTCGGGGCGGCGGGTAGTGGGCGGGCGCTGCAGCCGGGCAAGTGCTGTCCAGGCAGGTGCAGCGGCCCTCCTCCAGGGCGGCTGCAGCCCTCGACGTGGCGGCAGGCTGCAGACTAATTAGACCGGCGGCTGTCTCCGGAGCGAATATTAGCTGGCCGCGGGGTGCCCTCCAGCCAGCGCCGGGATTATATCCGTCGACACCCGCGCGGCTCATCTCTGCCCCCACCACAGCCATCCTACCCTACTCCAACTCCACTCCAACCTCCCACTCAGCCCCTACTCCGGTCGCGCTGTTCCCCTGGAAACAATGGCAACATTATCCCTGGCGGGAGTAGATGACGGGAGCGCGCCAGGACAGAGGGACATTTAATGATTTCCCAATACGCTCCGACCCGAAAATAAATGCGTTTGCCAGCTTTATCTCGGAGCGCGAAAACACGTCGGCGGGGGGCCATTCGAAATTCCTTTTAAGTTGAGAGCCGAAATTACCCATCCGAGAATTTCCCCGGTCCCACTCTGGGCGCGGGAGCCCAGCCTGCTGCTGCTTCTAATGGAGAAAAATTAAATCGACGCGGAAGTAGTGGAAACGAGATAAATAAACAACAACGCGACGAGGTCCTTTCTCCGGCCGGCAAGAGGAGTAATGTCTTTCTCTAGGCGCAGGAAGAAGAGACTTAAAGAAAGGAAAGAAAAAAAAAAGAGGAGGCGAAAAAAATCAATCTCGCACACTGCGCAACCGTGACCGAGAGTTCTTAATGCGCATTACCAATTCTGCCGCTGTGGCATCCGAGAAGTTGAAATATTCAGTTGCTCCCTAGGCGAATATCTTGTGGCTAAGTCGAAGTCAAGAACGGAGGCCGATGTTGTATCAATAAATAAGTAGGCCGGAGCCTTTGCATTTTTATGCAGCATCGCCTGAAGAAGCAAAGAAATAGCTTCAGTTTCTTCGCAGTGTTTCCCCTGATACTTTTACGCAACAGTGTAGTAAAATGTGTTATCCATCGGCGCACTAGCGGATAGTCTGGCAGCCTTCACTAACAATATTTCAGAAGGAAACTGTAGTTGGCGAAGCAATGGATTTTATTTGGGTGTTGTTAGCTGACAGTGGAACTCGTGTCCCAATATAGATCTTACATTGAGTGTATCTTCACACTCGAGAGATGTGGGTATTGCATTTCACACTCTATATTTTTCACATTAGCACCTTTACAGTTTTTTTTTTTTTTTTTTTTTTTTTTTTTTTTTTTTTTTTTTTTTTTTTTTTTTTTGTAAGGTAAGTTCCTATGGGACCAAACTGCTGTGGTCATCGGTGCCAAGGCTTACACGATACTTAATCTAACTTAAACTACCAGACGTTGAAAACACCGCTTCAGTTGTAAATTTCTTTTATCGTCACGACCGGTTTCGGGCTCTCATAAGCCTATCTTCAGGTGTCGCAACTGTGCTGTGGCCCCCGATCGTCGCGGGTTGGGTTGAGTTGTTTGAGGAAGGAGACCAGACAGCGAGGTCATCGGTCTCATTGGAGTCGGGAAGGATGGGGAAGAAAGTCGGCCGCGCCCTTTCAAAGGAATCATACCGGCATTTGCCTGGAGCGATTTAGGGAAATCACGGAAGACCTAAATCAGGATGGCCGGACGCGGGATTGAACCGTCGTCCTCCCGAATGCGAGTCCAGTGTCTAACCACTGCGCCTCCTCGCTCGGTCCGATCGCCGCGGTGGACGTGTACTAGGCTCGGTGTGCTCCTTATGTGTATTACGTGTTCTGCGCTCATAAGTAGCACACCGCGCCTAGTACACGTCCACCGCAGCGCTCGGGGGCCAAAGCACAGTTGCCACACCTGAGGATGGGCTTATGAGAGCCCGAAAGCGGTCGTGATAATAAAAGAAATTTACAGCTGAAGCAGTATTATCAACCTCTGGTATAATGCTCAGTTGCCGAAGTTCTTCGAACACGATTGTTTCTAACTTAAGCTAACTTACGCTAAGGACAACACACACACGCATGCCCTAGAGAGGACTCGAACGTCCGACGGAAGGGGCCGTACCAACCGTGGCAAAGGCGCCTGAGACCGCGCGGCTACCCCGCGCGGCACAGAATGTTATGGGTAAGTCTGCTGGTGGTGATGGTGGTGGTGGTGGTGGGGGGGTTCCTTTCGCGAATGACGCTTGCGACCCTGTATATGATATTTCTGTGGTGACTATTTTGCTACATGTTTATGAAAGGTACTGAAATGTTTCTACGTTACTGGGAACATTCGATCTCGTATTTGTAAGCCTCATTTCTTTTTGCAGGGTTTGCCTGTAGAGTCTGACGAACATCTCCATGACGCTGTCATGCTTGCTAAACGAACTGTGACGAAACGCATCTCTTTCCTTTCCATCCCTGTTGTATTAATTAAACTACATAAGGGTCTAATTGTGGAGAGACATAATCAAGGATCGGTCGTAAGAGGCTTATAGGAGCAATTTATTTCATCGGTGAATCCCATTTAGTTACCATTCTTCGAATAAATCTTAGACTGGCATCTGTTGTATGTATAACTAGTTCTACATGCTCTTTCACATTAAGTAGATCCGGTCGGATACTCCTAGATATTTTGAGGTTGTTATGTTTCTACTGATTAATTGCCAAACATTTAAGCGAACTGACTGATAACCTCAGAAGTTGAGTCCCATAGTGCTCAGAGCCATTTTTTAAGCGAACTACAATCAGACTCTTCATTTTATTGTACGTCTCCATTAATATGAACGGTGCAAGACCGTACTGTACGCAATATCATTCAACGAGGTAAAATATAATCTGTCCTCTACTCCCAGTGTGTTATGCGTTTTATTATTTTAATGGATGAGGTGCTGTTTTGCGTTTCCTTATTATGCAAGACTTAAATGAAGCAGGTGCAACACCGATCTTTGATTAAGCAGCTGCCCTTCTGGAAGTCTTCGACAATTTCTAATTTCATACGAGTCGTCATCGTCGTCTAGGGTACTACTTTTGAAACGACTTGCGTCTCAGTTTCGAAACCAGCCACTGCTTTAATCAGGAACAAAATTCATATCAATAGCAGCCGATTCACCCATGTTCTGCCAAATCAGAGTCTTCATTTTATTGTACGTCTCCATTAATATGAACGGTGCAAGACCGTACTGTACACAATATCATTCAACGAGGTAAAATATAATCTGTCCTCTACTCCCAGTGTGTTATGCGTTTTATTATTTTAATGGATGAGGTGCTGTTTTGCGTTTCCTTATTATGCAAGACTTAAATGAAGCAGGTGCAACACCGATCTTTGATTAAGCAGCTGCCCTTCTGGAAGTCTTCGACAATTTCTAATTTCATACGAGTCGTCATCGTCGTCTCAGTTTCGAAACCAGCCACTGCTTTAATCAGGAACAAAATTCATATCAATAGCAGCCGATTCACCCATGTTCTGCCAAAGACCTGTCAAAGAGGACCCAGGAGCGGACGCATGTTTGTGTCACCCTCTTGCTCAGAGATGGGAACCTACCCGTAAGTGGTGGAAGAACCATCAACGATAAATGGCGTAGGGATGGAGAAAGCAGTGGAAACCATTGTATCAAAGACAATGTATATCTGTAGGTAACGTGCCATGAACCATGGACCTTGCCGTTGGTGGGGAGGCTTGCGTGCCTCAGCGATACAGATAGCCGTACCGTAGGTGCAACCACAACTGAGGGGTATCTGTTGAGAGGCCAGACAAACGTGTGGTTCCTGAAGAGGGGCAGCAGCCTTTTCAGTAGTTGCAAGGGCAACAGTCTGGATGATTGACTGATCTGGCCTTGTAACAATAACCAAAACGGCCTTGCTGTGCTGGTACTGCGAACGGCTGAAAGCAAGGGGAAACTACAGCCGTAATTTTTCCCGAGGGCATGCAGCTTTACTGTATGATTACATGATGATGGCGTCCTCTTGGGTAAAATATTCCGGAGGTAAAATAGTCCCCCATTCGGATCTCCGGGCGGGGACTACTCAAGAGGATGTCGTTATCAGGAGAAAGAAAACTGGCGTTCTACGGATCGGAGCGTGGAATGTCAGATCCCTTAATCGGGCAGGTAGGTTAGAAAATTTAAAAAGGGAAATGGATAGGTTGAAGTTAGATATAGTGGGAATTAGTGAAGTTCGGTGGCAGGAGGAACAAGACTTCTGGTCAGGTGACTACAGGGTTATAAACACAAAATCAAATAGGGGTAATGCAGGAGTAGGTTTAATAATGAATAGGAAAATAGGAATGCGGGTAAGCTACTACAAACAGCATAGTGAACGCATTATTGTGGCCAAGATAGATACGAAGCCCACACCTACTACAGTAGTACAAGTTTATATGCCAACTAGCTCTGCAGATGACGAAGAAATTGAAGAAATGTATGATGAAATAAAAGAAATTATTCAGATTGTGAAGGGAGACGAAAATTTAATAGTCATGGGTGACTGGAATTCGAGTGTAGGAAAAGGGAGAGAAGGAAACATAGTAGGTGAATATGGATTGGGGGACAGAAATGAAAGAGGAAGCCGCCTGGTAGAATTTTGCACAGAGCACAACATAATCATAACTAACACTTGGTTTAAGAATCATGAAAGAAGGTTGTATACATGGAAGAACCCTGGAGATACTAAAAGGTATCAGATAGATTATATAATGGTAAGACAGAGATTTAGGAACCAGGTTTTAAATTGTAAGACATTTCCAGGGGCAGATGTGGACTCTGACCACAATCTATTGGTTATGACCTGTAGATTAAAACTGAAGAAACTGCAAAAAGGTGGGAATTTAAGGAGATGGGACCTGGATAAATTAAAAGAACCAGAGGTTGTACAGAGATTCAGGGAGAGCATAAGGGAGCAATTGACAGGAATGGGGGAAATAAATACAGTAGAAGAAGAATGGGTAGCTTTGAGGGGTGAAGTAGTGAAGGCAGCAGAGGATCAAGTACGTAAAAAGACGAGGGCTAGTAGAAATCCTTGGGTAACAGAAGAAATATTGAATTTAATTGATGAAAGGAGAAAATATAAAAATGCAGTAAGTGAAACAGGCAAAAAGGAATACAAACGTCTCAAAAATGAGATCGACAGGAAGTGCAAAATGGCTAAGCAGGGATGGCTAGAGGACAAATGTAAGGATGTAGAGGCTTGTCTCACTAGGGGTAAGATAGATACTGCCTACAGGAAAATTAAAGAGACCTTTGGAGATAAGAGAACGACTTGTATGAATATCAAGAGCTCGGATGGAAACCCAGTTCTAAGCAAAGAAGGGAAAGCAGAAAGGTGGAAGGAGTATATAGAGGGTCTATACAAGGGCGATGTACTTGAGGACATTATTATGGAAATGGAAGAGGATGTAGATGAAGATGAAATGGGAGATACGATACTGCGTGAAGAGTTTGACAGAGCACTGAAAGACCTGAGTCGAAACAAGGCCCCCGGAGTAGACAATATTCCATTGGAACTACTGACGGCCGTGGGAGAGCCAGTCCTGACAAAACTCTACCAGCTGGTGAGCAAGATGTATGAAACAGGCGAAATACCCTCAGACTTCAAGAAGAATATAATAATTCCAATCCCAAAGAAAGCAGGTGTTGACAGATGTGAAAATTACCGAACTATCAGCTTAATAAGTCACAGCTGCAAAATACTAACACGAATTCTTTACAGACGAATGGAAAAACTAGTAGAAGCCAACCTCGGGGAAGATCAGTTTGGATTCCGTAGAAACACTGGAACACGTGAGGCAATACTGACCTTACGACTTATCTTAGAAGAAAGATTAAGGAAAGGCAAACCTACGTTTCTAGCATTTGTAGACTTAGAGAAAGCTTTTGACAATGTTGACTGGAATACTCTCTTTCAAATTCTAAAGGTGGCAGGGGTAAAATACAGGGAGCGAAAGGCTATTTACAATTTGTACAGAAACCAGATGGCAGTTATAAGAGTCGAGGGACATGAAAGGGAAGCAGTGGTTGGGAAGGGAGTAAGACAGGGTTGTAGCCTCTCCCCGATGTTGTTCAATCTGTATATTGAGCAAGCAGTAAAGGAAACAAAAGAAAAATTCGGAGTAGGTATTAAAATCCATGGAGAAGAAATAAAAACTTTGAGGTTTGCCGATGACATTGTAATTCTGTCAGAGACAGCAAAGGACTTGGAAGAGCAGTTGAATGGAATGGACAGTGTCTTGAAAGGAGGATATAAGATGAACGTCAACAAAAGCAAAACAAGGATAATGAAATGTAGTCTAATTAAGTCGGGTGATGCTGAGGGAATTAGATTAGGAAATGAGGCACTTAAAGTAGTTAAGGAGTTTTGCTATTTGGGGAGCAAAATAACTGATGATGGTCGAAGTAGAGAGGATATAAAATGTAGGCTGGCAATGGCAAGGAAAGCGTTCCTGAAGAAGAGAAATTTGTTAACATCCAGTATTGATTTAAGTGTCAGGAAGTCATTTCTGAAAGTATTCGTATGGAGTGTAGCCATGTATGGAAGTGAAACATGGACGATAAATAGTTTGGACAAGAAGAGAATAGAAGCTTTCGAAATGTGGTGCTATAGAAGAATGCTGAAGATTAGATGGGTAGATCACATAACTAATGAGGAAGTATTGAATAGGATTGGGGAGAAGAGAAGTTTGTGGCACAACTTGACCAGAAGAAGGGATCGGTTGGTAGGACATGTTCTGAGGCATCAAGGGATCACCAATTTAGTATTGGAGGGCAGCGTGGAGGGTAAAAATCGTAGAGGGAGACCAAGAGATGAATACACTAAGCAGATTCAGAAGGATGTAGGATGCAGTAGGTACTGGGAGATGAAAAAGCTTGCACAGGATAGAGTAGCATGGAGAGCTGCATCAAACCAGTCTCAGGACTGAAGACCACAACAACAACAACAACGTGCCTAATTGGAAAATTGTCATGATGATAGCTCCATTGGCAAAAGATTCGGGATTTCTGATCTCCGGAAAGGGGTTGCCCATGGGGAAGGGCCATGAGAAAAAGACTGAAAAAGTAACGAAAGGCTAATATTCTCTGCGTCGGAACTTGCAAAGCCAGAAGTTTGAATGTGGTACTGTAATCCGAAAAGAGAAACGCGAAGGCTCAATCTAGATATAGTGAGCGATAGTGAAATGATTGTAATGGAGATAAAGATTCCTGGACAGTTGAAAATAAAGCAAAAGCAAGTAAGTTACTAGGAGCAGGTCTGTAATAGAGTGGTTGTCGTCACCGACGGCAGCTAAACAATGCCAACAACAATGGGTCAGATAAATACGCCAAAGTCACAACCAGAACACGAATATTAGATATTGGATGCATATGATGTGTAATTCGGTACAGTAAAGAAGATGAAAATCAAAAAATCATGGATGAGAGGGGGGGGGGGGGGGGAGGATAGAAGACAGAGTTTAGGGAGACTGTGGTCTCGTTGCTAAAACCGATAGAGAAGAAAGACTAATTCATTTCTAGTCTATATAAGTTCGTTCTGTTACTGTTCATGGTTGAAGTTGTATAGTTGTCTTTTTTACACATATTGACTTGGCTAATATGCTATTTCGAAAATACTGTTCTGTCAGTCTGGACGATTTAAAAATGGGTTCAGGTAACCCGAAGCTGATCATCAATTAAATAAGAAGCGAATCTTGCGACTGTGACTGTTTCTACATCGAACTGGTTTACACAAGTCGCTGTCCTGCACTAACCCAGCATACTGGAAATCCATAATTCATTCCTGTAAAAAATTTCTGCTAGTAATAGCGTGTAAACTATTCAAAAAGCTCAAGGGGATAAAGAATACTTGGAAAAGGTCTGGGGCCACGGTGTGATTAAATTGAACGAAAGTGTTATCGCCAATTAATAAAAAAATATTCCACTTACATATGTTATACGTAAGGCAGAAGTCATATTCGTTGGATTATATGTTATTTACAATAAATACGCCATGAATTGTTATTGTTTTATTGCATCGTACATGTAAATGAGGAACGTCTACTAAGTGGAGCTATTCAATGCACAATACCGAAACATAATGAAAAATCACTTGAGACTAGTTTGTATCTGGTGATGAAATTCTTTTGTTGTGTTCAAACTTAATCTATGATACTCAAAATAAAAAGCCTCGTGACCACATTCAGTCATTCATTTTGTGATAAATTGATTAGAAAAATTTTCAACAAAGTTTACGCATTGGTCGAAGTTTCAGAATCCATGTCTTATTGGTAGCCCAAACGCAGAAAAAACTGAAGAAAACACCAAACTTCAACTCTTTGCTTCCTCGGCGTTCATGCTCTCTATACGTTAATCAACAGCAGAAAGACCAACCAGATTTCAGCCAATATTATTTTATCGCATTAAAATGGTGTAAAAATTTTACAGCTCAATTGAGTGCATACTTTTCTTGATATTCAGGCAACAAAGGGTAAGTAACTAAAAAAGTACTGTGGCTCGTATTACATGAGAAATATATCCCTAAGTTAATGATACTTTTATACGTCAAGCGTTGTCTAAATTGGGATAGTTCTGCATTCTCCTAGAGTGAATTAGATTATTGATCAGAAAAACTACGCGATTCTGATACCTACTGTATTACTGTGTTTTCGTAGCAGACAGGCACACTACTACAACTATGAAATACGGCATTTTGCTTCAGAATGACATAATCCTTCCTTGTGTCTGCTCGGTCTGAACCCATCATCATTATTACTGACCACAACGTTGTCTATCAACCGTGGACACTCGATACATTCAGACATGATCAGTAGAAAGAGGTGAAAATTGCCTCTCTTTGACCACAGCAATTTAGGTAGTATTATCGTGTTGGAATCACCTCGTACCGAATTGTTTATTTGGTGGACAGCTTGATAGTTCTTAATTACATTACTACCTTAAGCTGAATAGCTTAATGTAGTAATCTAGAGGACTCCTGTCCATGCCTTGGCTGTTTACAGGTACTCATTCTCATACGAGATGTGATTAGCAAATACACATTTGTAAATAGCATGCTTGGTTGATAGCTCTATTCTGCTAGGTTTAGTGTACTGAATATTTTATCTCTGCATCCGTAAAACAGTTTTCCTTTTATGGATCGCAAGCACCCAAGTTCCAGCCCGCCTGGCTAGCCGAGCGGGAAGGCGTGCCGGTTCCCGGCACGAATCCGTCCAGAGGATTAGTGTCGAGATCCGGTGTGCCGGCCAGCCAGTGGATGGTGTTTAAGGCGGTTTTCCATCTGCCTCGGCGAATGCGGGCTGGTTCCCCTTATTCCGCCTCAGTTACACTATGTCGGCGATTGCTGCGCAACCACTGTCTCCACGTACGCGTACACCATGATTACCACACAAATACTTGTAGTGACACCCGTCCGGTATGAGACTTTCCCGGGGAGGGGAGGTTGTCCACTGAAGGCCGAACCGCCCAATAACCCTGGGTTCGGTGCGGGGCAGTGGAGTGGGTGAACTGCTGTGGCCTGTTTTGGAGTTGTGAACCACTGAGGGCTAGGCGGGACGAAGGCTCTCAGTCGTTTGTAGGTCCCCGGTTTAAATACACAATACTATAGTTCCAAATCATTATATAAGTACGCAGTAATCACAAGTTGAAATAATGCGTGAAGGAAGAGGCATTAGTGGCTCCGTTTTCTCTGACAACCGATCACCGAAATCAACGTAATCTACGTTCGCAATTTTAACAAGACATGGTATTGCACTCGCGGGTTCACAGCTAGGTCTGATAAGGGACGCTAGTGCAAATTTAGGTTCAGTTAATCCAATAGGACAAAATACTCGGATTTTAACTTACGAAGAAAATAGGTATTTTCAGGAACTACGTCCGCAATTGTATCGCACACTCGTTCGTCAGAGCACAAGTCCAACGTATTTGGCTCTTGCTGCAACTTACCTCGTGGAACCAGCTGACGGTGTCCGGCTGCGGGTTTGAGTTCACCTCGCACGCCAGCCTCACGTTGTCCCCCTCTTTGAAAATCGTCTGCCCCGTGTCGGAGTCCAGCCTCACCGAGACAGCTGGCGCGTCTGTAACGTGGAAAGAGGAGGCCAGAGATCAATAGACAGGTACTCGTCGTTTAGAATCAGCTTCTACTGCAAAGCGTTCCAGGTGCTCCGATAGGTGATATCGTGCAAATCACAAGCAGTATGAGGATACGCACCACTCACCAGCCACTGGTGGGACAACATGATGGTTTCACATTTCATCAGGTCCTGCACTGACTAACGCTTTCGTAATTAAAATAACGAGCAAAATGAGAGAGCTGAATTTGTCAGCAAAGTTAAAGCCGCAAATTACTTAAAAACAAGCTTAGAAAGATAGTGAACGGAAGAGGGACACTCAAACACCCGCCAGAGACTAAAATATCTTCTCGTCGTCGTGCTCCATAGCTTTGATAAAGTTTAGAAACTATAACACCGTAAGTTGGGTTTCAAGTACTTCAGAAAAGACGACAGCATTCGGTCACACTCTCTGTTGAAAATATTGTTCAATAAGTGACTAGTTCTTTTTAACGGCCGCGATACCGACACCACGAATACGGAAAACGTAGGTGAGAAAATTATGGTTCAAAATTGCAGTACGTACTGTTTGGGTTAAAAGCAAGAGCTACATTCGCACAAGTTGAGATCAAAAAGTCAACGGAATGCCAAAATAAAGAGCGCAAAGTCGACGAAGAAACGGGAATTTTCAGCCAGAATATATTAATATAAGATGTACTACAATGAAATATTTTCAATTTCCTGTACAGGAATTAATCATCGTTGTATGGCATAGAATAAATAAATGATGACATAATTGAGACTTGCAGGCTTCTATCGAATTTGTTTGCCGACAGTAGTCGTTATCTTTGACTGAGTGCCGTGCCTGTGTTACTATGGAGCGTCCGAGGAGAACTGTGTGTGTGTGTGTGTGTGTGTGTGTGTGTGTGTGTGTGTGCGTGTGTGTCGGGAGGGAGGGAGGGGGCTTCGATAGTGTCGGATCGGCCAGCGGGATAGTTGTGGAGTGATGGCTCTTCTAGGTACCGGGAAGTTAGCAGTCATACGGGGTGCAACTATGGCGAGCCAGCATCCTTGTTGATGAGTGGATCTGCGAGTGGATTTTTGGTGGATGGCCACCGTGGATTCTATTCCCAGTCCCCTGTGTGTTTACTGGAATATGTCATGAGCCTTTCACCGGTGCAACGTTTTGCTCCATTCATCAAGCACTTCGGTGTCAATTACCTGTGCTGGGAATACCCATGTACTAATCCACCTTGCCGATTTGTCAAAACTACATTATTTCTGTTGCCTGTGTACTTAGATGGTGTGCCGGCGTGGGACTCAGTTTTTGTGTTCTAAAATGTTCAAATATGTGTGAAATCTTATGCGACTTAACTGCTCAGGTCATCAGTCCCTAAGCTTACACACTACTTAACCTAAATTATCCTCAAGCACCCATGCCCGAGGGAGGACTCGAACTTCCGCCGGGACTAGCCGCACAGTCCACGACTGCAGCGCCTTAGAATGCTCAGATTTTAGACTGAGTTTAAATTCTGTAGAAATATCGTCAGTTGTACTACAGGATGTACTATAAATTTAAATGTTAATTGATTACTCTTGTGGAAGTTGTCAGTTTGAGTAAATGCAAAAAGAAACTTATAGATGGTAGCTTTCATGTGTTTTGTATTTCGTAGTCAAAGCTTAATAGTGAACTGAGGCCAAGCTGTTTTTCATAAATATGTTGAACAATTTAGGAAAGCAAAGTTGTTTTAACCTTTGGCTATCGTTAATTTTAAGAATTATGTAGGTTCATCATACTGGGGAAGTTGACTAGAAGGCCTTTTTAGCCTAGATATCTTTATATGGTTTTCAAGATGTACAGCTGCTTTTCAGTCTGAATCAGAATTTTAGTCATCAAGGTGGTTTGTACTGGTGGTTTAAAGCGTATTTCATTAGATAGTTTAACCCACAAACGGCAGTTGACCACTGAAGGATTGTTATATGGCATTTGTTATTGTGGCTAACCAATTCAGTATAAATGTTACAGCACAAATGGCCGTTGCCGTTCTGAGTTCCTTATACTTATTAAACCTCACAATGGTATTTATTCTTAAGTTAGCTCATTATTAATTATTTGAAATGTATTCATTATTACCAGTACCGGTCAAACTAGAATCCTCCTGGAACTACAACGGAATTTTCGCAGAGTAATTTTAAAAAAAAATCCAAGAATAACCTTACGTATGGCCGTTTATGTCAGACTATCTCAGTATATTCAAATATTTTACTATTTACGTGAGTTTTCTACTGTATCACAGTTTAAGACTTTAATGTGTTTCATGGGGGGGGGGGGGGTTATGTTTTGGTTTGTTTTTATTTGAAATCAGATTTTAGTGATGATTGTAACTGCCCTTCTACCTGTGATTGTGAGTCCTGTTGCGTGATCCTATTATGACAGTTGTGTCCTCCTTGTTGTGACCGTCTGTGATGCCTCCTATTTGCAAATTATTGTTCTGAATTGGATACTGCATTCTTTCACAATTAAGGTGCAAATATTTAGACTACAATATCTAGAATGACATTTTATAACAATTTTTTGTCGAAATTTCATACGTAATTGTGAATGATGATTGAAAAATTACTTCCTTTAACTTGGTGCGGCCTCATCCTCCCACCCAACGGCTGGCAGTGCTGTCGCCAAGCTGGCGTAATATATCAGTAATCGAACAGCATACGAAGTTTGAAACATTTTAGAGACTGGCGCTGCACACATCATACCAAGTAGGGGCGAGCCTTAAGCAGATGCAATATGATACTTCGCGTAGACTGTCTTATTTGCACGAAATACTAAAGCCAAATCTCAAAGGCAGCTGAAGATCTCAACGGTATACGAGCTCTACCATCCAGGAGTAGATGCATTTAGCGACAGTTTTATGTTACTCCTGTTAACTAAGAAACTAGAAGATATGCATAATGAAATGATAGTTAAATGGCACCCTAGCTGCAAACAGGCATTGATGTACTTCATTGGGGACATGTTGAAAATGTGTGCCCCGACCGGGACTCGAACCCGGGATCTGCTGCTTACATGGCAGACGCTCTAGCCATCTGAGCCACCGCGGGCACAGAGGATAGTGCGTTTGCAGGGACTTATCCCGTGCACGCTCCCCGTGAGATCCACATTCCCAACATGTCCACACCACTACATTCGTAGTGCGCCTAATAGATGTTTGCCCATCGAGTCCCGGTCGGGGCACACATTTTCAACATGTCCCCAATGAAGTACATCAACGCCTGTTTGCAGCTAGGGTGTCCATTTAGTTATCATTTCATTTCTAGCAAAGCTGCATGGTCATCCACGGTAACTGTGCTTTGGGGAACAGATACCACCGTCATATACGAGCGTATAAATATGCATAACTTTTTTGTATAAGAAAAACAAGTACTAACAGAAAATCAGCTGATCTGAGTAATGCTACTGACAAGATGACTCTTGTGTATACTATTATTTATATATGTTTGACGATGCTGGCGCTGATTTTGTGTTCAGCACTTGACGGTGCCACTATAGCTCCAGTATGTTAGGACATGATTTTATAAAACAGATCTGAAGATGGTCGTTACAGACCAAAACCGGTCATCTGATGAAATAAAATATTTGTGACCATGGACGTGAAGTAAAGGAAATTTATTCAACTGAACTGAGTAACCGCATCTGCAAAATTGGTATCCCGCCAGAGCGAAGTAGCGAGCCAAGTAGACGCAGTGAGCCAACACACCAATGACCCGGTAGAAGAAAACGATTAGCACTCTAAAGAAGAATCTTTTGAAATACGGGAAACTTAAGCAGATGGAAATAGTTGAGCTGGACGAACTATTATAGCTAAACATAGCCTACGAACATTTGATAAGTAAACGAAAAACTTTCAAGCAAAGTTGATGTTTCGCTATCGGCTGTATCCTCGAAAAAACGTTAGCTAATGCTTTCCCTGATCATGTGGAAGCTAAGATTTCTATATAGCAGCTACTTGTGGCTGAAAAGATACCTTATTATAGATGCTGAGTCGCCTTGTTATTCATGTTCAATCTTGCGGGACTGAGACATGGTTAAGATGCACGAACTTTTATCCACTTGATGTACAAAAATTTCGGACATGACAGCTGCTTCCGTTCGGTTGGTAAATATCTTTGCTGATTGTACAAATGTGTGTCAACTTCCGGCGTTCATTATCGCTTTGGCGTGTAGTCGTACCATTTATTCTAGAGATCTAGCACTCATGGAGCTCTACACTGTGTCTCTCGATGCATTCATTCTTCGCCAAAATAGTTCACCCTGATATTCTGTCGACTCAGAATATACTCCACAAAATCGACATCAACCAAATGGAGTAGCTTTCATTAGCATTTTTTCGTAGTTTTACTTCCTCAAGGTCTGATCTACCGTAGGCACTCATACAGATTGTAACTCTTCTTTAATCCTACTTTTTAAACCACAGATTCGTATTACTTCATTTAGTATTTAAGTTATCCAGAGGATTTTAGTACTGAAAACGCGGAGATTTATATCTCTAGGATTGTTCTAGCGAAATCCGAGTTTCCATCTGGTTTTACTTTGCAGAAGTGAGCAGTATCTTCTGCAGTATGTGAGAACTTTCTAACAACCTTCTTGGCTTGTTTACATTTTCCATCATCTTACCTGATGCATATGCATTATATTTGTTCTTCGTAAGAGAACGTCCATGATTGCGACAAGAGAAATATTGTTTCACTCCTCTTCATATCTTCTTCCTTCTTTTTTGGCACATGTTTCATATCTTTTACCTTGAATTATGCTGCAAGAGAGTTTGTTTTCCACTTCCTGTCACAGTCTCTTGATATCCATCTGATTTAGCGTTTCCTCGCTGCCGCTCAGAATAAGAACAGACCTATATATTAACAGACCTATATATTTTCTTTCGATCTTCCTACAAACATATATCTTTATCCAATAGATTTAGCGTTTCTTCACTGACGCTCAGAATAAGAACAGAGCTATATGATTTCTTTCAACCTGTTTACAAACATATTTTTTTAAGATGATATCGGAACAATTTTCTTCCTTTTTCCGAATTTACACCGTGAAACCATCACGTTATTCCTTACTGTTAAAATTTATCAGTAAACGGAGAACAGCGCTCGACTTATAGCATTTAACAATATGATTTCCTAAAGACAGGAGCAGACTTCTGAAACCCTAATAGGCAATCATAGATAGAGCAAGAATAGAATGTGCAGTAGGCAACAAACAGACAGCACATCTTTTCCTGTTTATTAATTCACAGTCTGTTAGGAAAGAAGGGAGGAAGAAAGGAAGGGACGAAGGGACGAAGGAAGGAAGATAGATTTGGCTTTAACGACCTCTCGACATCGAGGTCATCAGAAAAGTAGCACAACCTTGGATTGTTTCAAGGACGGGAGAGTAAATCGGCCATGCTCTTTCATACCAAGCATCTCGGCGTTTGCCTGGAACGATTTAGGGGACCCGCTAAAATATAGATCTGGGAGGCCGGATGGTGATCTGAACCACCGTCCCCTCGAAAACGAGTACAGTGTGCCAACCGCTGCATGATCTCTCAGGAAGAAGTGCTCACATTTAAAAAGGCGAAAGGCAGGGAATCACTCTTGCTCTCCTACTGTTCTACCTGTTTATGAAGGGAATAATAACAAGAATAAAATCTGAAGGTAAGAAATTAGAATAGAAGGTGAAAGAATGTCAATGATAAGATTCCAGGACAAGACTGCTATCCTAAGTTTTAATATTCTGCGTGGTGTCTGTTTGTTCTAAATCGTGTTTCCCTACCACTTTCGCACAACGACGCACTGATCGTGTTTTTTTAGGGACTAGTTTGAACCTGGGACCTGTTGCTGGTAAGGAGAGGCCAGACCACATATGACATGTAGAGTTCACAAGAGTTCAGTGAGACTAGCGATGATATAATCAAATACTTAATGATTTCAGCGTCAGCTCCACTGCACTCGCTGTATAGGAATCTTAATACTAACTAACTTTAGTCGAAGGTTTTCAAGGCTTTCCTATTTTTAGTTACCTGGTAAAATAACATCGAAAAAGCAGTTAAGTCTACCATTGGAATTTTTATTCTACTCACAAAACATTGTTTATAAATTGTACTATTGATGATTTTGAGGTGGCATTATGTGGAGCCGACTTACGCCGCTGGTGGTCATGGAAGGCGCCCTAACGGCTGTACGATACGTGAATGTCATCCTCCGACCGATAGTGCAACCATATCGGCAGCGTATTGGCGAGGCATTCGTCTGCATGGACGACAGTTCACGCCCCCATCGTGCACATCTTGTGAATAACTTCCTTCAGGATGATGAGACTGCTCGACTAGAGTGGCCAGCATGTTGTCCAGACATGAACCCCACCGAACATGCCTGGGATAGACGGTAAAGGGCTGTTAATGGACGACGTGCCCCGCCAACCACTTTGAGGGATCTACGCCGAATCGCCGTTGAGGAGTGGGACAACTTTGACCAACAGTGCTTTGATGAACATGCGGATAGTATGCCACGACGAATACAGGCATGCATCAGTTCAAGAGGACGTGCTACTGGGTGTTAGAGGTACCGATGTGTACAGCAATCTGGATCACCACCTCTGAAGGTCTCGCTGTATGGTTGTACAACATGCAATGCGTGGGTTTCATGAGCAATAAAAAGGGCAGAAATTATGTTCATGTTGATCTCTATTACAGTTTTCTGTACAGCTTCCGTAACTCTCGGAACCGAGATGATGCAAAACTTTTTTTTTATGTGTGTAGTTGTACTTCATTTGATTTCACGTGCTGATCATTAGTGTGTAGTAGAGTAATAGTGGTACAGACCGACCAGTAAATAATATATTCACAACATTTTCTCGACTGCAACGCTTTTACATTTAAAGGAAATATTTGTTATATGAATACGAAATCTTCGCGACGGCACTGTTGTATGAAGCATTCTCGGACCCCTTGCCTGGTCAGTTCAGGGTGAAACCTCGAGCTTTCGGCGATTACCTCCATCGTCTTCATCTAGAACAACTCACTCGAGCTTTGGAAAGTCAGAACAGTGTTCCAGGGTACGACAGTCCTCCCTACTATTGTGATGGCGGATGGCATAAAATTAGCCCTAAGACTCATAAAGAAGAAGTCTCCCAGCAGTTTACTAAGACGGCAATTATGTTTGTGTTTGAATTTCCTGATAGATCTAGGTTCTCTCTCCAATGACAACTTTCTACAAGATAAGAGTCTCGTCTACAGTTATTGTAAGGGGAGTGTAAGTCTCTCTTGAAATTCACAGGTGGGTGCCACACCAGGGATTCACTACATTAGTCTGAAACCTAAAATTTTAGGCTCCCATCTCTCATAAGTTTCGCATCAACAGCTGCTCCATTCGAAACTGCTAACATCACTGAGATCGATGAAATTTCTAACATGTGCTACAGAAATGTCTCCCTGTTGAAATACTAAAAGGAACACTTCATAATCGGAGAACTTTTATACGAGGTCGCGCTGAAAAGTGTTGGGTACGAACTCTTTAAATGTTGAAAACTCTATAAAACTTTCTAAAGCAAACAGACGTTATTAAGGCTCTGCATTTTTATTCATCATGTTAATATAATTACATACTTCTGCCGCTTGAGGGCTCCGAAATGCGGCGTATAATATAGTGGTGAGTAACGTAGCCATGTAGGTGTGTGAAAAAACAGCGTGCTGGAATCGAGTTTCGAATTTGAAAATTGGCCCATACTTGTAGAACCCCTCTCCTTCAGTATGACAGTCCTAGATGACACAAAATCCCTGCGAAATCTATAATAATCTGACGCCTTGAGTTCAGTAACTGTTTACATTACACTTGTCTGCCCTTTTCTGGAGTAATGCCGTGCCTGTGGCATCCTCATCAAAATTAACCGAGGACATCCAAAAAGTTTACAGATGGGCAGGTCGTTTCGAATTGTCCAAAATGTCACGAATATGATAAACGAATTAGGGTGGCAGTAAACGAAGGCGTGTTTCTCTGCGGCAGCAGCTTCTCATGGAATTTCATTCACAAACTTCCTCTACGATAATGATGACAGCTGAAGAAGTGAATTAAATTTTGTACCGCAGCTGAGACTTGAAAGCAGGTTTCCTTGTTTATTAGGCAGAGATGCTAGCCATTACACCATTGTAACTGAAACAGAAGGAGGGACTCTCCTAGTGCAGTGACCTTCCTAAATAAATTATATCAAGTCTGTAGGGCACCTGCGCCTGAGGTACAGGCAAGATTTCCCCGTTACGTCCATTGCTAAGGTGCCATTTCAATGCTGGAGAGCCAGAGTAACAGCGACGAACTAAGAAGGAGAAATTAGCTGAAGATGGCAATTAAAGTTTCTGTTAGGGAGAGCAGTGGACAAGTCTAGTCCACGTAACTGTTTTAGTTGTAGTACTGTGGTGGTGTGATGGCTACTGTGCCTGATTATAAAGCAAAAATACCTATATTCAAGTCTCAGCGATTGCATAAATTTTAATTCACTTCCTCAGCTTCCATAATTATCGTAGATAAAGAAGAGACTCAAATGTCTCCAGGGATGTTTAATTACACAGACTTTCTCTTCAAAATGGTGGAATATTTTGTTGGCTGCCACCCAATGATCACCATAATAAAGAGGTAAGAGAAGATTCAAGTGCCTATTTTTCCCCCGCGCTCTTTGAGAATAGTAGCTTGAAGATGGTTCGATGAAACCTCTGCCTGGCACTGATTTGTGAATTTCAAAGTAATCATGTAGGCGTAAGCGACGTGTCAAGGATCATCCTCCATGATTCCCGACTTGGCCCTATGCGATTTACGTCTCTTCCTAAAACTTAAAGAATACCTTGGAGGATTTCACTTTGGTAGTGATGAAACAGTGCAAGCAGAGATGAGGTTGTGGCCCTGTTATGGTAGAAACAAACTTATTTCTCGTCGGGAGAAATGTGATCGTCGCAAGGGTGACTACGTAAGGACATAAGAATGTAGACATGAAGAACAAAGATGTAGAATGTTAATGACGCTTGTTTTATTTTAAAAAAACTTTAAGAGATTTCACATGAAAAATTCGGACGCTTTATTTTTCAGCACGATTGCGCATTTGCAAACAAATTTTTATGGAATGAAGGAAGAGAAAAAGATTGAGTTTAATGTCCCGTCGACATCGATATCATTAAACATGGAGTATACGTTCGGATGGCCGAAGGATAGGGAACGAAAGTGGCCGTGTCCTTTCAAAGTACTCATCCCGGAATTTGCCTGGTGCAATTTAGGGAAATGACAGAAAATCAATATAAGGACAGCCGCAAGCGTGCAGGAACTGTCGTCTTTCCGAATATGAGTCTAGTGTGCAAACCACTGCACCACCTCACGAGGTAAAATTTTCGTGGGAGATAACAAGTAGTCTACGTTTGATAATGTGTTCCCGTTACCTGCCAACAAAGGTCAGCCTCATCGAAAATGTTATTACAGAAATGTTAACTAACCTGAGGAAAGGGGCACTTCTCCACTTAAAAAGTACTTATTTTTTTAATTGAGAAAAATTGAACACATAGTCAATTGTTTCTAAGCGTCCCAGTAT
This sequence comes from Schistocerca serialis cubense, assembly GCF_023864345.2. Lineage (NCBI taxonomy): Eukaryota > Metazoa > Arthropoda > Insecta > Orthoptera > Acrididae > Schistocerca > Schistocerca serialis. The sequence goes on along the minus strand of NC_064642.1, from coordinate 440,109,175 downwards.
AATGATGCAGTCTGTAACGTTTTATACTGTGGTAACGTTTTACATCCCCCGAAAGACTACATTTCAGAAGAGTACATAACATTTCTCTTATACAGCAAATTACATTTTGGTCAATGGACACATTCCAGCTAAGTACACGAGGTCAATAGGAGGATCGTGACCTGTAAATGGTCGTACTGTCGCCACTTTTTCGATCCATGGATGTTGTTGGATAATTTTACTCTTACCCAGCAAGTCTTTCTACTGCAGTATACAGGTTGATTCTTCAAAGAAGAAATCGGCAACCAGTGGCTGGTTGCGGTTTTCTTCTTTGCAAGACTTTACCAACATTTCATACACAGCCACGGTCTCAAAATGTCAGTAAAAAAAAAAAAAAAACAGCTTTGTACTCCTTATTTTCAACCTGTCTTTCCGGAAAATCTCGCAGATTTCGTGTTATTGGTACATATTCTTATCTTGACTGAGATCGAGGTATAAATTATTGACGTCTACCTGAATAAGGGCGCTCCTGCAGAACTGGAGACTGCCATGACGGATGTTGGACCGACGCTGCAGCCATTCCGCTGTCTGGCATCGCAATTGCACACCGTGCTCGGCTTTCAAATAATAATTATCGGCTCTGACTGAGAGCGGCGTACTGTTTAACGTAATTGGTCGGCAGGCGGCTACCTGCTCCAGGGGCGGGTGTTAGCCCCTAATACGGGAATAATACCCCCAGAAACCCGGCCGTGGCGCCGCCCGATAAGGGGAGCGGCAACTTTGCTAACGGCCTCCGATCGGAATACAAACGGCCGAATTTGTGCCGCGCTCCCGGATCGGGGATCATCACCGATTCGCTGCAGGTCCGGCGACGTTAAAGAAGGGCTGCGCACCGGCGCACTGCCCTCTTGACAATCCTGGCTGGCGGGGCTGGTCCCTCGTCTGGGCGACAACCCCCTACCGCAGCGTTTCTAACGTCCTTCCGCCTGTACCGTCGAGTCTAAAGTAATCTCAGTTATTTGAAACGTAGACCTCAAGTACAACGGAATTTACTGCTCTACCAAACTACTGACCGCGGTTTTATGGTTCTATAACTTTCCCCAAAAGCGCGCTCTAATGACTAATGTAACCATAGTTAACCCTACTGGTTTTCTCCAGCTATATCGTGATTACCTATAATGACTACAAAACATTTTCTTCCTATGTACCTATATTTAATGGATCGTTAACTACTTTAATTTACATACAATGGATTTTTTTGTAGTATTCTGCGCAATTACCCACTTCAAGATGTGTGTAATTTTGGAAATATATGGACCACATATTCGAGGGTCGCCCCAAAAGAAATGCACACAATTTTTTCAAATCCATCTTTTATTCTACATATCTGAAAGTCTTACAGTGTGTAGATACATCGTTTAGGAACAATATTTTCATTTCTCCACAGAATTTACATCCTCTCCACTGCCTTACGCCATCTTGGAACCAGCGCTCTGTATACCCGCACGGTAAAATTCTGGACCAACCTGTTGGTGCCACTGTTTGGCAGCGTGCACAAGGGAGTCATCATCTTCAAACCTTGTTCCATGAAGAGAATCTTTCAGTTTCCCAAAGAGATGATAGTGGAGATGATGGAGCCAGGTCAGAACTGTAAGGCGGATGTTTCAGTGTTAGTTTTGTGATCGCTTCCATGGTTTTTAGACTGACACGTGGCCGTGCATTGTCGTGCAACAGCCAAACATCCTGCTTTTACCGATGTGGTCGAACAGGACTCAGTTGATCTTGAAGTTTCTTCAGCGTCGTCACATATACATCAGAGTTTATGGTGGTTCCACTTCGCATGATGTCCACAAGCAAGAGTCCTTTGGAATCGAAAAACACCGTAGCCATAACTTTTCCAGCAGAAGGTGTGATTTTGAATTTTTTTCTTGGGTGAACTTGCATGATGCCATTCCATTGATTGCCTCTTCGTCTCTGGTAAAAAATGATGGAGCCATGTTTCATCACCTGTCACAAATCTTCCAAGAAATTCATCTCCACCATTCTCGTACTGTTCCAAAAGTTCGCTGCATACCGTTTTTCTTGTTTCTTTGTGAGCCAGTGTCAACATCCTGGGAACCCACCTGGCACAAACCTTTTTTATCGCCAACACTTTCAGTATTCTGCAAACACTTCCTTCCCCTATCCCAACATAGCATGACAATTCGTTCACTGTGATGCGTCTTTCAGCAGTCACGAAACTGGAGGACAATCCTCAATATTGCCGTGCCCCCTTTCATCACGTAACCTGCTCGCCCACCGACTAACTGTACTGCGATCGACAGCAGCATCTCCGTACACTTTTTTCCACCTCTTGTGGATGTTCCCACTGTCTCGTTTTGACAGCACAGGAACTCTATGGCAGCACGTTGCTTCTGACGAACGTCAAGTGTAGCAGCCATCCTGTAGACATGGATGACGGCACCACTCACGGGAACAGGCTGAACTAAGTTTGAAAACAAGCAGGAGAGATGTATCTCCACACTGTAAAACTTTCACACATGTAGAATGAAAACTTCATTTTTACAAAATTAGTGCGCATTTCTTTTGGAGTGACCTTAGTGCGTCTTTTAGTCCCTTTATATTACCTCGGACTGACTATATATGATTAGTTTTATAGAAACAGGTAAGATAAACATTTCATCAGTTGTTACCAGATACAGGGTATAAGGTTTTGCACTCTTAGTTCACATGCGTGCTACAGTTTTTATCACATACTCCTGAAACGTTTTCATTAAGCGCATTTCCAAATCTTTTCCTTCCTCAAGTAAGTATCGGTAAACATTACCAGCAACTGTTTTCCTTTAAATTTATCAATCGTCTTCCAGCATGACAGACGCATGATTACGTAGCATGGGATACATGTATCCTGTGTCCTTACAACTTTACTTATCTTTAATGACAATGCCACTAATATGAGTGATGCAGTGTTTCCTCTCACTCTAACATATTTGCTATTGTTGTACGTATGTAAGTAAGAATTCTCATGTTCCTGTCCTTACATACAATTGATGAAGCCCTCATAACTGTAATTTTTTGTAATCCATGATAAGATCTTATGTGACACCTAGCAATGTTAGTTAACCTGTAGAACTTAAGAATATGAGCCGCAGTATGAAGTAGTGTAGGTACAAGTTTTTATCGGCAGTTTTACGAACCTGAGATTAGTGTGATACTACCAGTTTCACCCAAAATGTATGTTATATGTTCAATATGTAAGTTTCATCTGAGTTTTTGACAGTCATATTGTCTCAAAAGAAAGGCAGTACAGAAAGAAATAGATATTTCTTCACTATTTAGGTACTGCAGTTATTAATTGGTGAATTAAGGCTCATGTTTCTAGAGGCATATAATCAAGCTACGGGTCATTTGTAACTTAAAATTTACGTCAGCCCCCCCCCCCCCCCGTACCCCCACCACCTGAGGCCTTACTCTCAAGTACCTTACGCCATAATTTGGCCATCTATGAAATGAGATATTACGCATCGCCAAAGGTCCAAGCACCATATAAACAGTCATTTACCATTTAAATTTCAACAGATGATTCAAGGTATAGATCACATTGTGCTCTTTTGTATCGGTTGTAAATAAATAGTTGCCACTATTGAAGTTCCAACCGTCGTAAATCACATATGCTTCCTTCAGTTCCTCATATGTAAATTATTCGCCTAACATTCAGACAGATATTTGCAGTGGTGTGATCACTTGTCTACATGTGCTAAACTGAGATCGTTCTGTAGAGCGTTTACTGTTAGCTATTGATTTCCTTAAGGGCAAAATAGTACTTTAATGGTATTTGGTAGTCACTTTAACACAATTTCAAGGTTGGAGTGGTCGAATGGTTGTTACGGACGATTCGTTTGTACATCTGGCTTCAACGCTTCTCATACTTTTATTGCCTTTGTCGACCTACATAATAACTTCGTCTGCAATTATCATCCAGTTAACAGTTTTTAATGTTGTACTCCATTACAATCCTTACAACTCTTCCACTGTGCTTATTCCTGATAAATGCCCTCTTTTCAGTTTATCTATCATTTACTTTGTATGTATTTTAACTTGATCCTTTTGAGTATCACTCAGTATTTGTACCCTTAACAGAGATAATGTGTCAGTTATTAAGTGTGGAGTTATCGCTAAGACCGCATTACTGTAATTGTGCCAAGGCACAGCATGTTTAGCCGCGCAGGATTAGCCGAGCGGTCTGAGGCGCTGTAGTCATGGACTGTGCGGCTGGTCCCGGCGGAGGTTCGAGTCCTCCCTTGGGCATGGGTGTGTGTGTTTGTCCTTAGGATAATTTAGGTTAAGTAGTGTGTAAGCTTAGGGACTGATGACCTTAGCAGTTAAGTCCCATAAGATTTCACACACACACACACAGCATGTTTATGTGGAATTCGTTAAGACGGACTATTACGACAATATGTTCTAGGTTTGTTTGGTTCATATAGGCCAAAATGTGTGTTTGATCCATTGATGTACACTGAGTAAGTACTGTGATTTTAAAAATGACGTTTTTTAATTTCTCCATTTTCTGTTATGCTCGTGTGTAATCTCTATTCGTCTTTTTTGTGCCTCACAGTTTTCTGCTGTGAAGATGATTGTAATAATCTAAACCGGTAGAGAATATACATACAACTGTACAGCTGGCGGTACAGATATTGTTTGTTCAAAGTATTGACATTACAATGATTTACACTGTGCTCAACGTGAGGTTATTAGCACTCTACTCTCATTACTACACACGGACTGTCTCCATTACCACTCAGCAGTGTTTTAGGAAAAGTAAATGAAGAGGGGGGAAAACTGAAATTAGAGGGTAAACTTGACGTACGAGTCAAATTGGAAAGAAATATATTTAGGATAGAATACTGAGCTTTTGCAGACGACCTGATGATTCTTTGTCAGGACATTAAAATAGTGCGAAAAAAATTAGAAATTCTTAAAGAAACAACGTAAAAAGTATGAGTCCAGTTTCATCTGAGATAATTACTTAAATAGGTTAGTTTTATGTTATACGGTTTTAAAACTGCCTAAAAAGTACAGAATAATTTTTCCTAACCCCAAACATGGTGCATAACTAACATAATACTTGTAAAATGTATAACGGAAAACATGGGGCTTGCAATAGTTTATTGATGTGTGGATAGTTGAGTTAAGTGACACAATTTTTTTGCACTGCAAATGATATGAATGGTTGCGTGATTTTTCTTCACCACAGCTACTCAGTACATTCGTTAACAGATCATAATCTGTTTCATTCGTACCACTTTTTTCGGTTTAAAGTTTACGGGTAATGTCATAGCTACTACAAATTTAGAAGCACAAATTTTTAGTGCGATCTGTTCGGGATTAGGCAACTATTTTCTACCCTTTAGTCCGTTTATAAATGCGTTATATTAGAAAACAAAATTTAAATGACCCTTTCCGCTTTTTTGGTCTTGGGTGTGTGAAATTTTCCAACTGATTTCAAACAATTTGATGAGATTACAAGAGAGAAAGGTGGTAAATTTCAGGTTTATTTCAGTTTCTCTTCATCTGAGTAAACCAATATTTTTCTTTCTCTTACTTGTATCTTGCGAAAAGACACTGGAGGTAAGAATTTGAGAAATTCGAGGTCACACGGAGGCTTAACAGCAATCGTTCCACCGAGAAACATTTGCGGCTGAAACAGGAAAACCGGGCAATAGCAATGATACAAAAAGTACCCCACGCTACACTCTGGACAAGTAAGAGAGTTAATATGGCAGTCCTGAGGTACTTTTCAGTTTCATGTTAGTACCTCATCGGGAAGTTAGTTTGAAGTCAATTGCAAAATTTGCACCGAACAGGCAAACAGACAAAAAAGCGATCTAAAAAAATTCGTCAAAATTAAAATACACGTCTAGGAACATCCCGGGAACATCAGAAGAGAGGGTCAGAATATTAGGTGATAATCTGCCGACGTTTAATATTGTCATCATTCCAGATACAGCGTTTCAACAACGAGTGTACAGGTCGTGGCTCGCCAATACCATCACCTGACCTTCCTCGTCCACCGACTAGAACCCTCTGGATAAATTTGTGCGTGAATAATTAAAAGTTTTTCAGTATTCCAGCCCTGCTGACAATGTCCATGAACTCTGGATTGTTGTCAGTGCATTCGGAACGCGCCTTGGAGTTTCGAACGTTTACGGGCATCAATGACAAGACTTACCCCAATAAGAACCGCGGCCACGTGGAAGACGGGTTCTCCAGTGCATATCTGCAGTTGGGATCTTCAGAAACTGTGTTAGGTGTTCGTGTACCAGATCGTAATGACATGTTATGTACTAAGAACAAATAAATGCTGAATCCAGTCACAAATTTACGTTCGCAACTCATATAATCTTTGAGTTGTTAACAGGCGTGGATGCCGTACTAAAACGCTTTTCGGAAAACAAGAAATACTATGTCTACTCGATGGGCTTCATTCTTGGTTTTCAGGATGTTACGTGAGAAAAACGCGAGTTGGGTTTCTCATGGCCGGTGGTTTCGGTATCCAGGCTGGTTAGGACAGGGAAATTCGTTCTCTTGAGACGCATCAATACGTTGTACAGTCGAATATGTTCTAAGATTCTACAACAGATAAAATCCAATGGAACTGGACGGTAATTTTGCATTTCATTACTGTAATCTTTGTAAATGAGTGTGTCCCGTGTTCTCTTCCAGTCATAAGGCACAGTCTTCTATTCGATAAAACTACAGTAAGTAAGGTTAAGAGAATGGGTACCTGTATATAGAATCTGGTAGGGATTCCGACGCGCACTATGTCCTTGTTCAGTGTTAACGATTTCAGATGTCCTTGTTCGGATTTAACAATTTCAGATATTTTTCTACGACGTTAACACTAACATCTATATCACTCATAACTGCACTGGCACAACATTTAAAACTAGAAAGTACTCTTAGCTATTCGTTTGTTAACGAACTTTTGCAGTTCTAGCTCAACACTTCCGGTTATGAATTTCTAAATACAATTTCGGTTCCTGTGTCATTCTTGAGCGTATGAACTTTAACATTCCCTAGTAGATTAAGCAACACCAATTGAGGCGTTTCAGATATCAAATTTAAATTTCATGAGAAGCGTTGTCGACGCTACATCGAGCATTTTTCATCGTGCTGTCATATTCTGTTTCAAACTGTAGGGAAAGAAAATTCCATTTATAAGCATGTCAGTGTTTCAGTCATACGTGAGGATCGCTTTCTTGGAGGCGAAAATGGTACCACGTTAAATATGAACAAACAGAATATAAATAAACACGTAAATTACACTTCAGTTAGTGACCTCGTGTTTCAAATTCGAAATTGTTGATGTCCATTTAGTTACAGTCTGAGCCTAAAGAGAAGGCAGAATGAGCTATTAACAGGCGTGGATTCCTTCGCAGTTTAGAAAATATATATTCAGGTAGAACGTAAATACTTCTCTTGAAATTCGTGAGTTATTAGCATTGAGTGGAGCAAATGAAGTGCGACGAAGTACGTCAGTAATGCGTAGAAGTTTTTCTATTACAGGAAGAAAACTGTTTTTGCTGTATTCTCGATTTCTTTTTTACGGCGCGTCGTAAAAGAAAAAGAGCTGTTTTCTGAAACTTGGACTGCTGCTCTATTTGAACTACTCGAGGGAAGAACATTTCTTGTTCCAATATTATGAGTTCCTGCAATTTACGACTGCGAATGCACTTTCTTAGTAGACTATTTCAATGGTGAATAACGTACTTTTCAGATATTCGTCAATTGTATGAATAGCGCGACTAAAATTTATTTCATTCATAAGGTTCTGCGCGAAACAGTAGTCGCGTTATACATTTCTCTGATGACAAGATGTATACGTAAATAATTTACAAACTAAAAACGATAGTGAGCAGGGACAGTAACTATGTGCATAATTTAATATGAATCTTTTGCTGAGGGAAGACATTTATGTAATCGAAAAACTGACATTTATTTGTGCTGTTACTACAGCACAGCTCCATTATTAGTCACGCTCGTTCAGCACCTATCCTCATTAATGTTAGCAGTGCTGCGTTGTTGCCTCGGCATCATAATCATCCACATCACAAGCAAAATTTCTGCTTATAGCGAGCATTCATGTAAAGGGAGAAGTCAAACCTTCCTGATAAAATTTCGCAGGCTCTTTGGAGGTATTTTCTGAATATTTTAGTTTAAGGGATCCAAAAGCTTCAGAGGTTCGTTGCACAGTAATTGAGTTTCGTTTGACTTTTAGTCTTATTTATCTGTGCATTAGCTGAACATATCTGCACAACACTGCATACGACTGCATTATGCGCTGTGTGTCTTGTTCCACTAAATCGCCGTACTTATTGTTGACGACAGTAATGCACACTCCACTCTCGGCTCTAAGTACCTCTCGGTTCAACGTCGAGTTTGTTTGCTCGGCAGGGTGAGGTGCACGTCACCAGTGATACAAAGCGGTATGTATAGATTTACTGATGAAAGAGATTGCCTTTATACACCTTGTGTATGATTTTGCCGAACTAAATGGCAAAACAGCTCATTGATGCTATGCGGGGCTGTTCTCACAACGACGGCAACCACATCAAAAAGCTTTCGATCTACATACAGACGCCCACGAGAAACCCGATACTCCCACTTTAGAATGTTTGTGTGTTTCAGACTCTTGCATTGTCGTGAAAGGATTTCCGCAGAAACAAGGGTAATGGGAATTACGAATCGAGTAAAATATAATTACTCAGCAACGAGCCACCTGAGACCGCTAGTGTTTTACACGAAAATACTTTTATTTTTGATTCATCAGTCTTCTCACTGGTTTAATACGCTCCGCCACGTATTTCTCTATCTTGTCAACCTATTCATCTCAAAGTAGCAATTGCAACCCACGTCCTCGTTATTTACTTGGTGTATTCCAATATCTGTCTTCCTCCTCAGTTTTTACCTTCCACAGCTCCGTCCAATACCATGGAAGTTATTCCCTGATGTCTTAACAGACGTCCTATCATCCTGTCCCTTCCTCTTCTTAGTGTTTTCCATATATTTCTTTCTTCGTCAATTATCCGGAGAACCTCTTCATTGTTTACCTAATTTTCAACATTATTCTGTAAAACCACATCAGAAATGTTTTGATTCTCTTCTTTTCTGGTATTCCAACAGTTCATGTTTCATTACAATACAATGCTGCGCTTCAAATATACATTCCCAGATATTTCTTTCTCAAATTAAGGCCACTTGGCAAGGAATGCACTATTTGCAACTGCTAGTCTGCTTTTGATGTCCTCCTTGCTCAGACCGTCATTGGTTGTTTTGCTGGCTAGGTAATAGCATCCCTTAACGTCATGTACTTTGCGATCACTAATCCTGATGCAACGTTTCTCGCTGCTTTCATTTCTGCTACTTCTCATTACTTCCGTCTTTCTTCGATTTACTCTCAACCCATATTCTGTACTCATTAGACTGTTCGTTTCATACAGCATATCGTGTAATTCTTCTTCACTCCCACTGACTATAGCTAAGTCATCAGCAAATCTTAACATTGACGTGCTTCCATTTTGAATGTTTATTACACACTTGAACCTTTCCTTTATTTCCGTAATTGCTTCTTCGATGCACAGATTGAATAGTAAGAGCAAAAAACTACATCACTGTCTTACAAACTTTTTAATACCAGCAATTTTTTTCTTCGTCTCCTACTCACATTATTCCCTCTTGCTTCTTGTACCTACGGTCATTTATCCGTCTTTCTCTACAGCTTCCCCCAATTTTTCCCAGAATTTTGAACATGTTGCACGATTTTACACTGTCGAACGCTGTTTCCAGATCGAGAAATCCTATGAGCGTGTCCTGGTTTTTTCAGTCTTGCTTCCATTATCAAACACAATGTAAGAATTACCTCTCTAAAGCCAAACTGATCGTCATTTAATACATGCTCAGTTTTCTTTTCCATTCTCCTGTATATTACACTGCTCCGCAACTCGGATGCATGGGCTGTTAAGCTGATTGTTCGATAAATCTCGAAGTTGTCGGCTCGGGCAGTCTTCGGAATTATGTGGATGATGTTTTTTGGAATGTCAGATGGTATATCGTGAGATTCGCTCATTCTACACACCAGCGTGAATAGTCCTTCCGTTGCTCCTCCCCCAATGAGTTTAGAAATTCTGATGGAATTTTATCTACCCCTTCTACCTTATTTGTTCGTAAGTCTTCCAAAGCTCTTTTAAATTCAGATTTTAATATTGGATCCTCTATCTTTTCTAAATTGACTGCTGTTTCTTATTAGCTAATTAGTTAGAGTTGGATAATAGTATCTCATATTAGCTGGATACCACATAAGATCTCTCATTTGGTTGCCTGAGCATAGTGATACAATTATTTCTGCAATAATAAGGACACATTTGTCAATTTATGGCAGGTATCACAACACCAGAAACAACGGACTCCAAAGCTGTTGACAACAAGGAGAAATTTTCAGATTTAACATTGAGTACCTTACAATGATGTAAGTCCAAGTAGAAACATTTTTGAAGCAGTTTGATTCATCAGGTCAAATTCGATGAAGCACAAAGTGTTGTCCTTACCGTTTCAAGAAAAGCAACGAGAAATCTTGCCTGCGAGTCCTTTTCACTCTTGGAAATTGTCTCACAAACAAGACTTTACAAATGAACCCTTACAATGAAATTAATTTTAGTCATAGCAGTTAACAAATGGCTCTGAGCACTATGGGACTTAACTGCTGAGGTCATCAGTCCCCGAGAACTTAGAGCTACTTAAAGCTAACTAACCTAAGGACATCACACACAGCAGTTAACAGAACTGGCGACCAAAGAGGGTCTCGTCGTTTCTACCAATTTATGACGCATCAGAAAGCATAAAAGTGTGAAAAGTGCACTAGTTTTCGAATTCGGAATCACATTCGTACATTTCTCCATCTGCAGCACGTTAGTGGAGTTTCCTGATCCTTCTTCTATTAACGGAGGCCTACACCTTGGTCGGGTTTAGCTAAATTATTTCCACAATTACAAACACATTAAATTAATTTCTTGCATTGTACAAGGAACGATTTTTAGGATCTCGTATTCCATAAGACGTGGGGACAAAGTCTCGTATCTCTTACTGATACGATGATCCTCTTTCTTATTTTTGAAAGTCCGTTTTACCATCACCGATATATTCTACGTTCCATCTTGTTCTACCAAAGAGCAAAAATGTTTTGTTTTTGAAAATAATTATAACAGTCTAGATCTCAGGCCGCGTTTGTTACAAGGTAACCGGTTCCGATCATCTTCGGACCTACAGACGTAATATAATGCAGGATATAAATTAGAGGAATATATTAAAAGAACTGAAAATTACCTACAAAATTATAAAACACAGATACACCCATATTGATGGACAGTGGCTGTGCATGTAGCAGGAGCCATTGAATGACGATGGTCGACTGCTGGAGAGAGCGGTACATCTGTTTCTTAAATAGTCCTGCTAAAGGCTTATCTGCTCCTCGTACAACTGCAATAGTCATCCAGGAATTACCAGTCACTACTTCATTTGTGGTGCAAGAAAAATTAATCTTGCAACCAACAAAAGTAATGGGTCCTGTCAAAAGTTCTTGTTGTGCAGTCTCGTTAGGTGTGAAGCTGAAAGTGTCAACTGTTTTGTATACTGGCATCCTACTCCTCCTGGAGTATCTTCTTCGTCTGTACGGCATGGCTGTGTGTATCGTGTGTCTGCCTACAGCTGACAGTATAAAGTCAGCGTCAGCCAATCAGGCACAAGTTGAGAAAAGTTCGTACTAAAGGACGTACTTAATAAATAAAACGTCAAATTTACGTAAAATAATGTTACAATAAAGAAGAAGCATATTGATAACACAGGTAAAGAGAAATAGATATGCTGAGAGCCTTAAAAAGGAACCAAACAAACATCACATTCGCTGCGTATAGGTTTTACTCTAGGAAACCAATACATAGTGAATATGATATTTATTTGTTTCCTTTTTAAAGCTCTTAGTACATTTACTTCACAATAACTGACTTTACAGGCGGTTGCATCTTTATTGTAAAATTATTCTACGTATTTTTGACGTCTCATCTACTAATAAGTACATCTCTTTGTACGTAATTCTCTCAACTTATACCTGATTTCCTAACGCTGACATCACGGTGTCAGCTGTAGGCGCAGCCTGCTGTATTTAAGAAACAGGTATACTTTTCTCTCCAGCATTGACTATAGTTATTCAGCGTCTCCTTCTCGATACGCAGCCATTGTCCATCTATGTATCTACGTATCGTAATTTTACAGCTAATTTAATTTATTTTGTTGTATCCCTCGAAGTTACATCCTGTATTATATTCGAGCTGTATGCCTGAAGATGATCATGTGACGATCGAAACCGGTCACCCTTCGATAAAAGTCTCTTGTGATGTAAACTGCTACAATTATTTTCAAGGATTATGTTCTGATTCCTGATATATCCAATAATGTTTTCAAAAAAATATTGTGCTTTATTTTATGGTCGCATATCTGGGAAGACCTTGTTTAAGTATGATATTTCTGCCAAGATAAAGAGAAATTAGATAACTTATGGAAACAGAGTACCGTTTATGAGGTGCCCATGGTGGTAAGAATCCATCTCGGTAGTAAATATCGGACTGCGAGTTCGGACTCCGAGCAACGGTAGTTTCAACACTTCATGTTATTTTAAAATCGATAACTGCGATTGTTTCCAACCTTTTATAAGGAATGATGGGAGGAAAAACTATAAGCCACTCTCAGTGTTCTCTGACGGCACCTTCATCAAGCCTTATGATTGTACTGACTTGATGAATATAGTCCGTCTGTGCATACTGACCACTGGGCACTTACGGCATTTTATGTAGAAAAATAGAGTTTCATTCCTCCGTGACAGTTTCCACAGAATACTTTACCGACCAGCGGCGTGTAGACAGATTACCCCAAGGACATTATTTCAGTATTACTGACAAATAAATACACAACAATTTGTCTTTGGAGTTAAGAGGCAGGGACAAAAGTGCTTTGACAGTCTGAGACAAGAATTACCACTGAAACAGTTCACAAAAGATAAAACCATCCGTAATTATATCGCACGTCGTGTTATCGCCACGTAGTCTACCGCTAATTCGCACCTGTGTGGCACGGTCTCATTAAAAGTTGTGAACTTGTTACTTTCTTTAAAATAGTAATTTCCCACTCTAATAACTAAGGGGAAAATGATTACGATAATACCTCGTCAGAATTAACTCCACACATTTTCCACAAGACTTAGTTCGGGAGAGCAAACCGACCTCTGTTCTGAAGAAAATTTGTGCAGGGTGAACATTGAAAAATCTCGCTCAGGCACAGTACCGTCAAAGATTTGCTTAGATTTATATGGAGGGTTGTACGGGTACCAGTACTAACTAATGTCGACACAAGTCTTCTGAGAGCATTCTATTTTGAAGTTTTGTGAACAAATTAGAATCGCCTGAGATTCTATGCATTTTATGTATGCAAACATATTCATTTTCAGACTGTAAACTAAATGGCGTAATGTCGTAAAAATAAAGCTCCCACTGTTTTCGTTCTCCCATGCTTCGACTCGTTGTACACTGACTTGTTTTTTTTTTCTTTTTTTTTAATGGGATATAACTATTTACCTATGTACATGATAGATTAATTTCGTGGATATTGTTAGGGATAATCTGGGACTGAAGCTGTATACTGTCGACGCAAGACAGGCGAATTACGCTCTGCCGTCTATTTCGACGACCGGTAAGCCAAAGGCAACGATCACTTAAGGCTTACATACCTTGACGTTATTCGAATATCCATGCTTATTTAAAGAATTTGTGTGCAGTTTTGAGATTATATTCTGCGATTTGCTACTGCATGCTGAAGGTTCTACACTGTTATCGACTCACGAAATGGCAACTTCCGAGAAATAATTTTACCAGACGTAAGAATTAGTGGATATCGACGATGTACTCATTTGGATATCGGATGTTTAAGCAATCCCCATTTGTAGCGCACGCATCTAAGTAATAACTAATTGAATCTTGTAGTAACAATATTGTATTCCATATAATTCTCTGTCTCCAATGACCCCGACGTCCACGTAACGCTAGCATTCCTTCCTGTAATCACACACCGCCACAACAAAAAAAAACAAAAAAAAAACGCATTTTCTGGAACGTTTAATCGAGTATATAAATCTTTCCAAATTTGATGATGGCTTGTTAAGGGTCTTGTTCTTCATTTAAGAAATAGTCGATTTACAGTGTGCCATAGCACCTTTCAAGATCCCCCACGTGAAGGATATCCAACAATAGTAAGGAGCGATAAAGTCCACAACGCGTTAGTTCATTAATTGAATCGTAGGGGTATGAGGCAGTAGTTGGTATAGTGTTATTGGAAGACTTATGTAAGATGGGTCTCACTTTTACTGAACGACGATCCAAAGCTAATAGGTAAATAAATATCTCACGAATACCAGAATTTTTTAATTCAAAAATGCGTACTTTTTGTTTTGACATTGTATTGCGAATGCGCCTGTGGTACCTAGCGTCAACCACAAATGAAACAGCAGTGTTAACAGTGTAGAAAGAGATACAGGAAGGAAATTGAGTGAAAGTTCATATGCTGATGGTATATAGACAGCCTTCTCAGGGGTGCAAAAGGGATTCTTCTTACTATGCAAAATGCTTCAACAACAGCTGGTGAATAACACGCAAGTTTTCTGGACCAGATCGATGGAATGTACATATGAAGATACCTGTAATGCAAAAGAAAATATTATGGTTCGTCAGGACCATGAAAGATCATTTAACAATCAGAGTTAAAGAGATATGATTTGCATCCTGCCAGAATATTCACTGTATTAACTCGATTTAGCACACTCTGACCCACGTATTCTTACAAATGAATAAATATGAAGGTGGAAGAAATATTCAGTACAGATGGCAGTCGGAGATGGACGTTTTACAAATCTCGCAGATTCGCTCTTCCGAGAAGACATTCGATGGGAACATGCGTGTCACTTTTCCCTCGAATGACAATATCATCACTCATGAATTTCTGGCAAGATGTAGCCAACACTTACATACTACTGAGGAACTGCTTGACGCGAACTACCGCTGAAGTGAATGTGCGAAATGCGTCAAGCAGCTGTCGTAACTTCACTACCGGCCTCAGAACGTTGATATGACCACCTTTACAGAAACCAACGGAGCTACCAAAACAGAGGACGCTCCTGCAGCGTTGTTACAGATTCAACTACGTGACGCTTGAGTCAACTGCATGTCAACACTCATTGCCTTGGTGTGTACAAATTGTCGCCGCCCACTGGCAGAAAGTACTGAGTCGGCGACTGACTTTGTGGACCGAAAACGCATTATCACTCTACCACCGTCCGCTGGTGCAGTCCTCAGCGTATCGATGGGCTGAGTGTCGATCTATCACATCTACAGCCACTGCCCCACAGGGCATCTACCTCCACCAGGCGTGCCAGCCAGACATCGCGAACCGGAGTTTGCTCCCTGTATGACACCACACTTTCCACAAACCGCCTCCATTTCTTTAAACAACAGTACTTGGTAACTCTTAGAACCTACGACAGAACTGCGTACCCGGCACAGACCCAATGTCAGCCAGACTGAGTGCGTGCCTAGCCAGGACGCAGAGCTCCAAGCCATGCTGCATTGTGAACAAGCCGTGGGCGGGATTTTGATAGTGTACCACCGCCAGCGACCATGGTTTCGGCGTCCATCTCAGCCAGTTGGACGTGGGTACAGGATCTCCGATGTATGTTGTTCCCAGAGAATTAAATTTACTAAATATAACCTGAAGGTATACTGCCAACCGTGGTGGCCGAGCGATTCTAGGCGCTACAGTCTGGAACCGCACGACCGCTACGGTCGCAGGTTCGTATCCTGCCTCGGACATGGATGTGTGAGATGTCGTTAGGTTAGTTGGGTTTAAGCAGTTCTAAGTACTAGGGGACTGATGACCTCAGCAGTTAAGTCCCATAGTGCTCAGAGACATTTTTGAGGGTGTACTCCTGCTCTCACAAGAGACCCTGCGTGCCAGTGGTGATAGGTTCATACAGGTGCCTTGAGAGGTTTGCTCCTGCCGACCCCACCCTCCAGTGGGGCCTAGCCTAACCAGCACTGACGACGCCTAACTGTTAGTGTCAGGAGAGCTAGTGGGGGCTGCATTTGTTGTTGGGCGCTGACAACATTAACGACCCAGAGCAACAATGTAGAGCCAACAGCAGCAGGATCGCTTCAACAGAACGGCTCACACAAGGGCCAATTAAATTGAATGCATTTGTAGGGAAATCAGCTTTCTCTCTACACATGTTTCTCTTGTAGTTGTTTTTCTTTTAGCTTCTCGTAGTATTAGATATTGAACAAGATGGCACCTGTTACTGAATATGAGAAGATCTGACCAGAAGAAATACAGCACTAACTCGATCAAGTTACTCAAGGTTACTAAAGGACAAAAAGCATTCTGTACCTACTGCTGGGAGAAGCTAGTGCGGCGGCCACTTCAGTTTCTCCTTATCTAGGTAAGTCAGTTGATATCACCTTACCCGCATGCACTGACACTTACTTTTTCTTTTGAGTAAACAGTCTTCTGAGTGGTCTGATGCGGCCCTCTACAAATTCCTCTCCTCTGCCAACCTCTTCATCTCAGAGTAGCACTTGCTACATACGTCCTGAATTATTTGTTGAATGTATTCCAATCTCTGTCTCCGTTTTTGTCCCTCTAATACCATGGACTTCACTCTCTGACGTTTTAACAGACGTCCTATCATTTGGTCCCTTTTCCTTGTCAGTGTTTTCCACGTATTCCTCTCGTCTCCGATTCTGCGCAGGGCCTCCTCATTCGTTACCTTATCAGTCCGTGCAAATTTCGTCTATACCACCACATCTAAAATGCTTATATTCTCTTCTGTTCCGGTTCTCCCACAGTCCATGTTTCACTACAATACTACGATGTGCTCCAAACGTACATTCCCACAAATTTATATCATCGAATTAAGGTATATGTTTGCTACTAGCACACTTGTCTTCGCCAAGAAGACTTTCTTCTAATACTAGTGTGCTTTTGATATCCTCCTTGCCTTGTCCGTCACTGGATATTTTGCTGCCTAGGTAGCAGAATTCCTTAACTTCATCTGCCTCCTGACCATCAGTCCTTCGAAGTTAAGTTTCTCGTTATTCTCATTTCTAGTGTTTCTCTTTACTTTCGTTTCAATCCATGTTCTTCACTTATTAGACTGTTCCTTCCACTCTTCAGATTATGTAATTCTTCTTCACATTCACTCAGTATACCAATGTTATCAGGGAAACGTATCATTGTATTTTTATTCCACTCCTTTGATTTCCATCATTCCTTCTTCGTTGTAGACATTGAACAGTAGGGGGGAAAGACAACAACACTGTCTTACACTCATTTAATCAGAGCACTTCGTTCTTGGTCGTCCACTCTTATTATTCCCTGTTGGTTCTTATACATATTGTATATAACCTGTCTCTCCCTATACAGCCGGCCGGAGAGTGGCCGTGCGGTTCTAGGCGCTACAGTCTGGAACCGAGCGACCACTATGGTCGCAGATTCGAATCCTGCCTCGGGCATGGATGTGTGTGATGTCCTTAGGTTAGTTAGGTTTAATTAGTTCTAAGTTCTAGGCTACCGATTACCGCAGAAGTTAAGTCGCATAGTGCTCAGAGCCATTTGAACCATTTAAACCATCTCCCTATACCATATCCCTATTTGTCTTAGAATTTCGAACACTTTGCACCTTTTTCCATTGTCGAACGCTTTTTGCAGGTCGACAAATCCTACGAATGCGTCTTCCTTTTTCTTTAGTCTTCCTTTCAATACTACCGCAACGTCACAATTGCTTTTCTGGTGCCTTTACCTTGCCTAACACCAAACTGATCGTCATCTAATATATCCTCTATTTTCTTTTCCATTCTCCTACATATTTTTCTTGTATACAACTTGGATGCATGGACTATTAAGCTGATTGTGCGATAACTCACGCACTTGTCAGCTCTTGCAGTCTTCGGAATAATGTGGCTGATATTTTCCCGAAAGTTGAATGGTATGTCGCCAGTTTCACAAATTCTGAACACCAAGGTGAACAGATGTTTTGTTGCCACTTTCCCCAATGATTTTAGAAATTCTAATGGAATGTTGTCTATTGCTTTTGTCTTATTTGATTTTAAGTACTTCAAAGCTCTCTTAAATTCTGGTTATAATACTGGAGTCCCTATCTTTTCTATGTCGACTCCTGTTTCTTCTACCACATCAGACAAGTATTCACAGTCATAGAGGTCTTCAATGTACTCTTTCCAAGTATCCGCTCTCTCCTCTTAATGTTACCACCGTGGCTTTTAATTTCACCGAAGGCTGTTTTGAGTTTCCTATAAGTTGAGTCAGACCTTCCTATAATAATTTCTTTTTCGATTTCTTCGCACTTTTCATGCAGCCATTTCATCTTAACTTCCCTGCACTTCCTATTTATTTCATTCATCAGTGACTTGTATTTCCGTATTACTGAAATTCCTTCAACATTTTTGTACATCCTCCTTTCATCGATCAACAGAAGTATTTCTTCTGATACCCACGGTTTCTTCGCAGTTACCTTCTGCGTAACTATGTTTTTTTCCAACTTCTGTGACTGACCTTTTTAGAGATGTCGTTTACTCTTCAATTGTACTGCCTAGTAGGCAGTTCCTCACTGCTGCATCTATAGCCTTAGACAAGTTCAAGCATACCTCGTCATTACTTTGTACTCCCATACCCACTGCTTTGCATATTATTGATTATTCCTGACTAATCTTTTAAACTTCAGCCTAATCTTCATCACTACTACATTGTGGTCTGAGTCTATAGCTCCTCCTGGGTCCGCTTTACAATCCACAGTCTAATTTCGGATTCTCCTTCTGACCATTATGCAGACTAACTGAAATCTTTCAGCATCACCCCGCCTTTTGCAAGTGTACCTTCTTCTCTTGTGATTCTTCAACAAGAGTATACGCTATTACAGAAATCAATTACTCGTTCTCTTCTCTTGTTCCTTGTCCCAAGCCCACATTCTCCTGTAACCGTTTCTTCTACTCATACAACTGTATTCCAGTTCCCCATGACTATTAGATTTTCATTTCCTTTTACGTACTGTATTACCCATTCAAGGTTATTACTCTTTCAATATCCTCATATATTTTCTCTTTCACTTCATCTTCTGCTTGCAATGTCGGCATGTATACTTTAACTATCGTTGTCGGTGTTGCTCCCAGTAATACCCTCAGTGCCCTACCTCCTATTCATAATGACTCCCACTCCCGTTATACTATTTTCTGCTGCTGTTGATATTATCCTACACTCGTCTAACCAGATCCTTGTGTTCTTTCCATTTCATCTCACTCGCCCTTTTATATCTAGACCGAACCTTTCCATTTAGGCGGCGTGGAGTGGCCGCGCGGCTTGAATCGCCATGTCACAGATTCTGCGGCCTTTCCGACGGAGGTTAGAGTTCTCCCTCGGGCATGGGTGTGTGTGTGTTTTTAGCATAAGTTAGTTTAAGTAGAGTGTAAGTCTAGGGACCGATGACCACAGCAGGTTGGTCCTCAGGAATTCACACATATTTGAACTTTTTTTTTCTTTTCTTTGCATTTCGCTTTTCAGATTTTCTTACTTCCCTACCACGTTCAAGCTTCTTGACATTTCACGCTCATTCTCGTTACTTACTGTCGATTAAAAATACCGAAAAGAACAGGAAAAGCTTGTCTGGGTAGACATAAGAGCAGATTTGCGAGTCAATACTTCTTGTGTGGTAGAACCTTTAGCAGAGAAGAAGAGTTTAATACTTTTCGTGCCAATATGTATCGTATGTGCAAGAGGTTGATGGATGTTGGGTAGATCCTGAAAGCACAGTATCAGCAGAAGCAGAGCTGCCATGAAGCGCACTGATGACTGGCCTAGAGATACTAGGGCAGGAAGATTTTGGGTAAGACTTCAAATGTAGTGCTTTCTAAGCTGGTACAGTTTGCTAATTTAGGTGCTACCTGGGGGAAACTTCCACAGTTATGTGGAAACGGTAGGGAAGAAAGGAAGAAACTGTTAGAAGTTATGTGGAGTTGTTTATCACTCCCAGATCACTGTCGAGATCCCTACTGGGAATGAACTACTGGTGTACAGGTAACCACTCTTAGTTCCACATCACGTTTAATTACTGATGAAAGTGTTTATAGTCAATAGATCTGTAACGGAATTGTAGAAGAAAGTAGGGGAGGGGGGTCGGCATCAATGGTAATTGTACTCAAGAAAAGCGTGGACGGATGCAAATACTCCCGTTTTGGTGTTAACTACCGGTATTTAAATCATTAATCTCCCAATGCCAAATATTAAAAAAAAATTTGGATAACCCGTGAAAATGCCAACATTTTACAGTTATGGATTTGAATATTGGATGTGATGGGTTGGAAGCAGCACAAGAGTATCGGCTCAAGACTGTGTTTACAGTTACATGCAGTTATTACAAGTACTGTCAAATGCCATTCAGATTAAAGAATGCACCACCAACATTTCTGACCTGTCAGCCTGAAACCAAGGCAGTATATGGCATACGTGGATGACACTATAATATTTCCCAAGGATATTCAAGAAAGAGTAATATTGTAGTGAGACGTGTCTAGTTGACTGTGAGCAGCAAAGCCAATGCAGTGTTTGGAGAAATGCCATTTCGTCCTAAATGAGGTCAGGCCATATTGTCAGCCAAGATAGAGTGTAAACAGATCCCCAGATCCTACAAGCCATGCAATAATTTTCTACTGCTGAGGCAGAGAAGGAGCTGCAGTCCCTTTTTAGGTCTGGCTATCTATTACTGAAAATTGGTGCTATAATTTTTTCAAATGGTATGACCAGTCATATCTCTCCTCAAGGTTGGAATAAATTTTGAATAGACACCAGTTTGCAGAGAATCTCATGTGTGGTCGAATTGTTGTGGACCACTGGTCCCATCCTGGGTTTTCCAGATTATGGGAAGCTACTAATAATGTTTTGCGATGCTAGCAAGCACACATTTGCGAACATACTGATTCAAGAAGTAGAGAGAATGGAACACTGAACAGCCCAGCTGCTAGGTAATTAAACAAAGTGGATAATATCGCTCTTCAACAGGAAACTGAGCATCGTTGAAGGTAATATGTATTTCCATAGTTACTTGCACAGCAATCACATCAAAGTAGTAATGAATCACGTAGCATTGAAATGGCTTATGAGCTGGTTCAAGCAGCTTTAAAATGGGTTATGGGCCTGAAGGATACGACTAGCCACCTGATCCAATGGGCATTACGTCTTTGCGAATATAACTTTCACGTTATGTCTGCACCAGTGAAACTCGCAGGAATAGCATGAGCCAGGAAGTGCATGCAGTATAAAATGTTGGCTTTTCTGCGCTGAGTGAAAGAAAGAGCAGGGTGCTGATCTCCAGTATTGGCATTTCACAAAGATACACACTGATTCAGTACTGATGAGAATATACTGTGTAAACAGGCTGAAAAGGGGCAATGATGAGGTATTCAGGCAGATTAACAAATGTATCTTCGTAAGTTATGAGGAAGATGAACTACAGAATAATATACAACAGAGGACTACTGGTGGTGAACATTCAACAAGACGTGGAGCAATAAATCAAGAACTGTGTACTCTCTGCACAAGAAACAGAACTTAACCATTTCAAGGACTAATGGTGGCCAGCCAGTCATTAAAATTGATTCGTATGGTTATACATGGAGCCTTCCCACAAACACCAGCGGAGAATTGGTATATTTTAAGTACAATGGATAGCTTCTCAATCTATATATTGATGATTGCCATATCAAGTAATCAAGCAGAGACGGCATCCCAAACAATGGATACTCATGGGATCTTGATGTTCAGGATGCTGGAAACCCTGCTGACCCAGCAGGCAACCACTTTTTTGTCAGAATCGACGAAGCAATTGTGCTGCCTATTGAAAATTCTGAAGCTAAGGAGAATGTTTCTGCAAGGTCTGGGAAGAAAACAATGGGTGCACAAGACAGAAGTTAGAATGTTGAACTACTATGTAAACGCTAACTGTAGCGACTGTAATGCTTTGCTGTCATGTTTATCAACAGCATAAAACGAAAAGGTTCATGGTATAACAGGTTTGTCACCGTAGGAGGCTGTCTCTGAGGGGAGAATACCTTCTTCTTTTGAGTTACGTAAACCAATCTCTCAGCAAGATGTATGTGGTTTTGTCACGAAGCTATGAAATGTCCAGTAAACATAGGCTCTACATTGTATACCTGAGGAGCTATGAGCGCTTGTTCAGCAGACGAGATGTGTTTCTCAGTATCGCAGACGAACAAGTGGTCATAGCTCTTGAAGTGTGGAATTTAGAGCCCATACTTACTATGTATAGGGTCCGTCGGCCCCTTTAACTTTGATGCTGTGCAGCATTGTTGGATGATTATTGAGGACACGGGTTCATCTGCGCGATTTTGTTTCTCAGGACACCTTCTACATCCTCTCGAAGTATGTTGGTATAATTTTGAAACACCCTGTATACTTAGCAACAGAATTACACTACCGTTAGCGAACTTGTTTGTGATTACTGATCAGAATTAGTTTAATGTATATGACCATACAGTAAATGTTGTTGTCATGGGAATATGGATGGGAGTAATGAGTTACAGACAGAATGCAAGTACGCGTTAACTCTCGACGGACGTTTCAGGATTCAAGAAACAGTTAACTTTGTCAGACCAGATGCGCAAACGTTTAATATCTATTTTTATGAAGAGAGTCGGACGTGGAGCAGCTGTACTTACAGGCAATGAAGAGGCGTCGGCGGTCCTCCAGTATCCCACCCGGGAAGTATGGGTTCTCCACGCGGCAGGCCAGTTCCTTCTGCTGGTCGTGAACCCGGGGCCGCAGCACCAGCCGGCTCACAGTCACATTCCCCAGGTGTTCCACCTGCAGCACCAGCATTTGTAGCGCATTAGTACGGCCGAGAAAGTAACCCTTGTATACAGCCGTGACATTATTTCTACGCTAAGAAAACATATTTCGAGGTGATCCTGGTGTTTAAATTCGTTCAGTAGTGAACCGATTTATTTCTTTTTCTCGAAAATATATTCCGAGGTCAGTGTTGAGGCAAACCAAAGTGTCTGCTTTTTTAATGATGTTAAACGGATAGGTGATCTGAAGAGTAAATGTGGTAAAATCTAACCCAACTGGTTTCGGAAATAAACGGCAATGAGAGCCACAGTTTCGTTTGTGAAACGACACAGTTAATGAAACTTTTAAAGTAATACTCTAGTTATTTCAAGAGAAGACCACTTAAAGTTTACACAATTTGTTGGGTACTTACCGTCTACAAGTTGTTACGTTCTAATCGTCCTCCTTTCTACGGGAGCTACTTAATGTCCAGCTATCTGCGAATGTTTCAAATGGTTCAAATGGCTCTTACCACTAAGGGACTAAACATCTGTCATCAGTCCCTTACACTTAGAACTACTTAAACCTAACTAACCTTAGGACATCACACACATCCATTCCCGAGGCAGTATTCGAACCTGCGACCGTAGCAGCAGCGCGTCTCCGGAATGAAGCGCCTAGAACCGCTCGGCCACAGCGGCCTGCTGCGAATGTTTGCCTGTATTACAAATGTCGACTACCGACTAGGAGAACAGACTGCATTGTCTCCCAAGGTCACTAAATGATATTAACATGGACCACAAAGTCATTAGTTAATAATGAAAATAAATCCGTTTTCCTTTCGTAGGGTACACCCAATAAACAAAAAAAAAAAAAAAAAAAAAAGGTTCAAATGGCTCTGAGCACTATGGGACTTAATTTCTAAGGTCATCAGTCCCCTAGAACTTAGAACTACTTGAACCTAACTAACCTAAGGACATCACACACATCCATGCCTGAGGCAGGATTCGAACCTGCGACCGTAGTGGTCTCGCGGTTCCAGACAGTAGCGCCTAAAACCGCTCGGCCACCCCGGCCGGCACCCAATAAACAGTTAAGCAATGTTTTTAAGTTCCAACCACGGTCCTTTTACAATGTGTCCCTAAGGCTTTTTTGTAATGAACGCTATGGAATGATTCGATTATTCTAGAGCCGAACCAATACTATGTGTACAATGCAATGATCTGTGATGCATAGAACCGTTTTCTCATAAAACTAAACACGTTTAATGCTACAAGCGTTTAGGTGTATATAGCTCTAGCCAGTAACTGACACAGATAGCCAGAATAACAAAGTGACATTCTATCCATGAGAAGCAAACCACAAATTAAGGGAGACGTAAAATAATTAACTGTTTTCCACTTATATTCACTATCGTCTCTGGCATTATACACTTAGTGACTGTTGTCGAATGTTGTAAGAACTGCCGTGACACGGTGGAGTACAAGAAATATTTTTTCATTTTGATTATTTTTAGGTAATATTTGTATTTACAGTTTTTATACTTAATTCACTAGTGTTAAAAACTTTAGGGGGAAGTAATGTTCCCGTGACATGTCACTGAAATGTAACATAGCTCGATAATTCGAGGGTGGCCCAGACAGTAATGTACGGCACTTTTTCCTTCAACAATCCTTTATTGAACATAATGAGAACTACACACACGAAAGAATGGTCTTTTATCTACACACCCTATTTTTCCACGTAATCTTCATCCCGTTCTATGGCCTTCCTCCAGCGCGAAACAAGGGCGTGTATGCCTAGTCGGCACCTATCCTAGTCCTGCTTCACTGTTTCAATCACCTCCTCTTAGTCCTCAAAATGTCTTCTACGAATGGAATCCTTTAATGGCCCAAGCAAGTGGAAGTCGGAGGGGGCTAGGTCAAGTGTGTTACCTTCGACAACCGTGGATGGTCTCCCCGACAGCTGCAAATGGTGGATCTCCGCCGAACCGCCCTCTGTTGTCCTCACCTTCCGCCCCCAGCGACCAAGAGTACTTCTGTCGACAGCAGATGCTCCATAGACTTTGCACAAGCGTTTGTGATTATTTCGCACAGTTTCTTTCTCTGCAGTGAAAAAGTCAATGACGTTACGTTGCTCGTAACTTACATCACCTGCAGACGCCATTTTGAAACTGTCCTACATTTACGCTATCAGTCGGAAATGACGGAAACTTGGTGCGATCACTCAGGAGACTTCAGATAATACATATGTAACATGTAGCATTCGCAGCGGAGTGCTGCACTGAGGAGAGGTATCGATGTCGGTCTGTGAGGACTGGCTCCAAATCGGCGTTCCAAAACATCCCAAAGGTGTTCTTTAGGATTCAGGTCAGGACTGTGTGCAGGGCAGTCCATTACAGGGATGTTATTGTCGTGTAACCACTCAGCCACAGGCCGTGCATTATGAACAGGTGCTCGATCGTGTTGAAAGATGCAATCGCCATCCCCGAATTGCTCTTTAAGAGCGGGAAGCAGTAAGGTGCTTAAAACATCAATGTAGGCCTGTGCTGTGATAGCGCCACGCAAAACAAGGGGTGCAGGCCTCCTCTATGAAAAACACGACCGCACCATAACACCACCGCCTCAGAAATTTACTATTGGCACTACACACGCTGGCAGATGACGCTCATCGGGCATTCGCCATACCCAAACCCTGCCATCGGATCGCCATATAGTGAAACGTCATTCGTCACTCCACACAACGTTTTTCCACTGTTCAGTCGTCCAATATTTAAGCTCCACCGTTACTGTTCGAAGCGGTCGCAAGTCGTTATCCACAAAAATGAAGTCAGGATCGAATGCAGTCCTCACATGACGCACATGGGGAAGGAGTACTGTGTCATAGTGACGTTGACCGCTGAGTGTACCGTGTTCAAAGGTTTGGAGGACTGTATGCCAATGCAACATTATGCGTACTCCCACTATAACACCTTGACCAACCAAACGATCATGTTCAGCAGTGTTTGTGGATGCATTACGTAATCCCACTTCTCGTAACAGGAGAGTATGTTCAAGATCACCATTCAAGCTGAATTGATTCTAATCCGAACTTGGTCCTGTCCCTATGCTCTTGGCATCATCCCAAATGGTGCTCCCAGAATCTGATCCTCCATACTCCTTGTGTTGCAGCAGGAGCCGCATTTGGCGCTATAGTCTCGCTGACGTCGAGCAGTGGTACGTCAAGCTATCTGTGCAGGACTGGCACACCTCTGTCAACACGCTGCCGCAATATCATTCATTTCCACCAAGTTGTTAATATTTTATGTCACTTTATATATCTCGTCCTAAAGTTTTGCAGAGCGGTGTTCATTCGAGAGCCTGACAGGCTTCATACATAGGTTAACGGAAAAAATGCTGAAACAGATTGTTGGAAAAAGAACCATCTCATTACGCACCAGACGATATCTTCTACAAGAATGAATATAGATTCTTGGGGATCAGTTTTAACTCAACACACGTAAACCAAAATTTGACCTTGGCGCCAGATATAAGTTGCCGGTTCATCTGGTGGCTGGTTCATGCCTCTGTAGTGCAGTTAGGCAATTCACTTGCTCACGTTCATTTCAGTCGAGAGAGGTTTTTCCTTTTTTCCTTTTCTTTTTTTAATGAAAGACTCCGTCTAGCAACTTTCGGGGTACTGAGGCGCATGTTCCTCGAGCACCTAGTCGATAGCACATTGAACATTTATGAAAGAGAAATAAATTTTTTTATCTTAAACATTAAGAACCTCGAGGTCGCAGGATATGATTTAGTCAAGCCTACTGCACTTTATTAACTATCTGATGCCACTGTATCTCGATATTTTCATCTATAAGTCAAACATTTCATACAAAGTGTCATTAAATACTTACATTCAGTTTAAACAGACACGTAACTGTAAATTTTATAAAGTTATTTACAACAGTTCAACCAGCCTGCAGTTAACTTTTATGTAACAGGAATGGAACCGACACACTAGTTCTCGTCGTGCCGGTGTCGCTAACGGGTGGCTCTTTTGGCCGTGCGTCTGAGGCGCCTCCCGAACGAAGCAGTCTGCCGTCTGCTGCGGAGGGAAAACACGAGTTCTCTTCTGCTACCACCTAGGAACCTGCAGCGACCACCGAAGCTTTACACCTCAGTGCAGTCCTGGCAGTGTGTATCTGTTTTTGCTGGCGCAGCGCCAACCATCGAATCATCCACTGTGTTAATGGTTGCCAGCTGGGTGTTGCGATCCCTGGTGTATTGTTGGGTGACTTGGTTGTTACCCAGAAAGGTTCTCGTCGTGATTCAGGATACCATTTGTGTGGCTGACCAAAGACATGTTGGGTGTCATGTTTTTAACTGTGGTGTCTCCAGGCTTAAATGTGTTCATGAATGTGGATTGCTGTTTGTGTGAAATGAAAATAACATTTATCTTATTGAGACATAATGTCACTCATACCTTAGCAGTATTTTTTCACGGGGATTTATCAAAAAATTTTTGCCTCCCATAAATTATTGTAGCTGCATTGTGAAATAGATGAGGAAGTTATGGAGCTGAACATTGTTGTTTCAGTTTAAGGGGAGGTTTTGAAATAGAAGTGTAACGTGTTTTGATGCAAAGTATCGTACCCGCTCAACTTACACCTTCCAACCACGTATTTCGTACCAAACATGTAAGATAAAACATAGAAGATAAAACAAAATATTTACCAGACATGTATATAATTAGGTTCTCTGCCCTTGTGTATCATCTATCAGCTTTCTCTCGCAGTTGACGGGAAGAGCGGTGGAAAGTAGCTCATGACTGAGTAACTGTAAGAAGCAGTTGTGTAAAAGAGTCCTGTTGAACCTTCTGTGTCTAAGGCGCTGCAGTCATGGACTGTGCGGCTGGTCCCGGCGGAAGGTTCGAGTCCTCCCTCGGGCATGGGTGTGTATATTTGTCCTTAGGATGATTTAGGTTAAGTGGTGTGTAAGCTTAGGTACTGATGACCTTAGCAGTTAAGTCCCCTAAGATTTCACACACATTTGAACATTTTTGAACCTTCTGTGAGAAGTAGATATGTTTTATGCAGACGTAACAAACAGAACTTTGTAGCCCAAATATTTTGTCAGTGAGTCATCTGAGTAATTACGAGTGCTGGATATTTAATGAAGGAACTGTTACCATTTATCAGTTAGTGAAATCTCGAACGAACTTTTCAATCCTGGACACAGCATAATTTCTTCGCCCAAGTAACATCTGTGAGCACTATCATACCACTGAGAAGAAGCAAGGAAGATAACATCCAGAGAATCAGGTTAGTACAGTTACAATGGTTCAATACTCGCTACACGTTTAATCAGTTCCATTCAAAATATCTAACATCAGTGCTGTAGACACGATAATGCATGAGCATTATTGAAAGAAGTGTTACAAGGTGCATGCCTGGAATAGACGAACTGGTGTACAATAGGACGTTTCTTTTGGAAAAGACTTTGTTGTTTTATGCAAAAGTTTAAATCGACCCAAGTTTATGTCGTTACTGATGTAAAAGATACAGTCTTGTGAAATCGGGTGGGTGTTTTTGAAAACATCGTGTGTATAGCTGTAGTATTTCAGGAGCGAATTTTGTAATACACCACTTCGTCATACTGTAACAGTTGATGGATTCTGAAACACTGGATTCTGAAACCACTTTTAGTTTGATAACCATATGTAGCAAGCATATTGTGTATTTTTAACCAAAATTAAGACTAAAGTTTCAGGTGGTTGATAAATACTGTGCCAAGTCTATTATATCGCGTTACCATTCTGAATATAGTCTCGGAATTTTGCTCCAAAATTCCTGGCAGTTTCTAGTAAGTATCCTACGCACATCCCATTCTTCTCCTACCGAAAGCCCTGACGGCGCCTACAAGTAATATTAAATCACTTCGCTGTTACTTATTTTATTGTGATTGAACATATTGTCAGAAATACAATCTTCTGAAAAAAGGCGTTTTAAATGTCTCTTATATTTTAGAAACGCGATGTATCATATTCTCTCTTATCTGTTACTACTGTGACTATGATTACACTACCTCCCGCCCGAATGAGTCAGTATGACGAAGTCGTGGAATACGTAAAGCAGAGTGCAGTGTTCGCTAGGCTCTTGGTGAGGAGTAATTGATCAGCTGCATATTACTGGACTAATAACCGCGCTCGTTTCGTATACAGTTTGCTGATAGCGACAGGGATCTCTAAGGAGATTAGTTGCTAGATTATAAAGTAAAGACCCCTCTGCCCGTAGCTGAATGTGCTTCAAATTCAGCGTTGAAATTTCAATTAAAATGTAATGATTTGGACTTGATCGAGGCAGTAAATGATCCGTGCCATCTAAATCCCCGACAATGCTAGATTACCCTCAATTTATTAAAAGGAGAGATTTTCAAGGCCTACTGGAGCGTGTAAAGCGATTATTTAGTACATTCCCACACACAGCTCCTCATCCCAATTGACACTGATACCTCAATTGTTCGCTTAATTACAAACTGAAATGTAATTACATGATTCGTTTAGCTAAACTGTAGCTATTCATTACATATATTATTCACGTGTGACATGGGAAAGTACCAACAAAGCACACTAGTGGAATGAAATGTCAGAGAGAGAGTCCCAATCGACCTCTCCACAAAAAAAGAAATTTTTTTCGACATAACACATTTCAGTTGCTGCAATGGTCGACAATGTCAACTTAAACATTGTCTGTAACGTGCTTGATGTATCTTAAATAACTGAGTGCGACGCGAGACACTGCTTTCTTAAGAAAATGATTGTCATTGTCCTTCAAAAAATGCTTGGATTTATTCCTTTGATCAACAGTTATTATGCTGGTGATAATTAATTCCTGGATAAATTTTATAGTATGTAAGGTTGAAAGAAGGTTTTATTGTGGTTCACGGATTGCCGTAAATCATTTTAAATGAATACTCTCTCACACAGTTATATCGATAGACTAAAACATTAATTGCATTAGTAATGTAATCAGCCATTTGGCATCCACTGCTGCATAAAGCCTCCTCTACACCTCTCTGCGTGCTACTCAATGATACACATCCATGCTGCTTCCTAAATATGTCCTAATTCATCTACCCACCTACCTTACCATTTTGTATTGGCGCTTTCTTGTAAGTCTGAATCCATCAAGGAAATTTCTGTATTCATCTGCCAGTCATTTGCCTGGCTGCATGTATCGTCCATGCCCATCTCATCTTCGTTACACTCATAATGTCGTTCTCTGCTCGAGTCGTTTCCCTTAAACACTTGTTTATTTGCCTACCTCTCTCAACAATTTCCACTGCGAAAGTTTCGGGTGTTCGGTGAGCAACTCTCGATGTCTGAATGATATTCTCGTTGAAAGTTAACGTCTAATTTAGACTTTTCGAAGCCGGTCGTAGACATATATTCTTAGCTTTCAGTTTCACACTGGAATCTCCGACTGGGGAAACATTGTTCTGATAACTAAAAGCAGTTCTAGCCAGTTATACTCATCCGTTAATTTTGCTATTCATCCTGCAGGTTCATTCATTATATGTCATCACCAAAACGCTGTTGGTAGGTGTGAACTCGACTGCGAGAATCGACAAGTAAATGTCTCGATGTAGTATCACTTGAAATGATTGAAAGAATATTTTCATGTACGCCGATTCGAGCTAATAAACAATGGCCTGTACTTAACGAAGGACACAGATTCTTATAAAGTGCTAGCCTGTGGTGTGAATTCCTAAGGTACCAAACTGCTGAGGTCGTCGGTCCCTAGACTTACACACTACTTAAACTAACTTATATTAAGTACAACACACACACCCGTGCCTGAGGGAGGGCTCGAACCTCCGGTGGAAGCGGCCACGCAGTCCGTGACATGGCGCCTCACCCCGCGGCCACTGCGTGCGGCAAAGTGTAATCAATCCTTAGGAATACCGATTCCACAATTAGAAATGCCCACAGATAAATCTAACTTCGTACACGTACACACAGTCGGCGAGCATGTGAATGACTGCAGTTGCAGCTCTCTGTGACAGATGAAACGGCCACCAAGGTGCTTCAGCTTCTTTCGTGTTTACTGTTATCAGGCTCTGGTAGGTTATACAAGTGGCGTGAAAAACGTCAGATGTTTAGTGCGAGACAGCGTCATCAATAACGGACAGAATTTAAAATGGGACTCAGTGTGGGTCTCCATTTTGTCGGTGGTCGATGCGTGCAATATCCAGATTTGTCGAGCATTCAGACGTGACAGAAATCTGTTGTAAGACTGCATGAAAACATGAGGGCAAGCAAAATCGCCGTCAAGGTACCACTCGACCATATATGATCATCAAAGGTGATTATCCCCCAACTGTGCAACAAGGATGACGTAAATCGTTCACATCGGAGCCTGCTACCCCTGAACATGTAGCGGACTCCCTGCAATATTCTGTGTCATCGTGCACCATAGGTCGGTGACTAGCATTAAGCAGACCGAGAACTATCATCCCATGAGCAGACTGCTATCGATATCACAGTACAAACTGCTGCGTTCAGAGTAGTGCCGTGACGGAGAGACATGGGTTGCCGATGAGTGACGTCACAGTGTGTTCACTATAGACTGCGTTTCCGCACTATGCTAGATGACCATCGTTGGCGAGTATGATGGCGACCTGGGAAGAGGTCGCAATCATCCAATGTTTTGGAGAGGAACAGCGGTTTTCTCCTGGAGTCATGGTGTGGGGAGTCATCGGATATGACCAGGTTCGGCTGGAAGTGAGTGAAGCACTCTGACGGCAAAACGACACATCTCGGACATCCTACGTCTTCACATGTTAGCTCTCATTCAACAATAACTTTGTGTCATTTGTTATCAGAACGTTGCTGGTCCACACATGGTACATGTCTCCACGAACTGTCTGCATGATCTTGAGGTATTCCATGGTTAGACGGATCAGCATATCTGTGCCAAATAGAAAATGGATGGGGCCAGTTCAGTCGGCAACACTATTCCAGTGACTATATTTTTTGACACCAAGGATGGATTACGAATTTTTGCATATCCAGACCATGGGGTGCAACATCATGCTGGAAAGTGAGATCATATTGCCTAGTTCATGATAAATTTGAATCTGTTTTGTAACATATGAAATAACATTGTGTGCCCACTCAAAATGTGAAGTTTCATTTTATTTTCTCTTCTATATCTGGTGGCTTCACTTTATCCACCACTATTTCGTATATGAAGAGGTTGAACAAGTCAGCCAACCTAATGTTACGTACCACCAAATGACGAAACAAGGTCCACTCCTTCTGTGAAACATATTTTTACAAATATCTAAACCTATGTCAAGTGTTAAATAAACCTTTCTGTTTCAATTGATTGGTTGATTTTCTCGACATCTTCAAATTTATACAGTTGCTGAATCGCAGCCTTGTTTAATATATTTCAATATGTCATTTAATAAACTATATCTACGTCTTCATCCATCCTCTCAAGGTGTTTCACAGAGAGTACTTTGTGTAACACGATCATTTTCCTCCCGTTACGTGCCAGTGACGAACGATTCATGGGAAGAACAACTAATTGTACGCCTCTGTGTGGTCGTGAATATCATTAACATTACCTCTGTAGGCTTATCGCAGTATATACAGTAAGTGGGAGGAAGCAAAATATTGGTCGAATTTTATAGGAATGTGCGCTCTTTGATTTTCAGCACTCAATCACAACATGATGCACACAGCCTCTCTCGAAGCGTCTGCCACTAGAGTAGACTGAGCATCTCCGTGACACTTTCGTGCGTACTAAATGAACCTGTAACGAAACATGCTGCTCTTCTTAGGATCTCTTCTGTTTCTTCTATCGATGCCTACGGTTTCCAGCTATTATTAGTCTAGCCAGTTATGATGATAAACTACCAATGCAAACAGGAAGAAAGTATAATGTCGCTGTTCTAACAGATATAATGGGATATGGTGCGAATGCATGGGCTCACAGACTTCTGCACAGGTTTTAAGAGGTTTCAACACGCAATACTTCTTCGGTTTACGGGAGCTTTTGGTACTGTCTCGGTTAAGGCGTTGCAAATAATAGTTCGTATATGCCATTCGGTCTCCAAATGCGGAAAAATAACAGCAATCCACAATCAGACCAGCTGGGTCAGGAATGATGGGATTACGCCCAAACAGCGAGGCGTCCCAATGGTTTTTTCCCAAATACAGAGACGGGGAGTGGGGTATCCGAATCCATTCAGAGGCCACTTCTTCACTGGTCTTGGCCGCAACGCCAGCTACTGGCATCGAGGTGGGCGAAGACAAATTTTCAAATGTGCATGTGCTGAAAAAGAAATACCACCTATATGCCAATGTTACAGATACGATCAAGACTCGGTGTCAAGGAGGTATGCTGATTACTTTTCAAATGATTCAATGTGTTAAACACTAGACGTCTAGCATGAAAGCGAAAGAAAGTGGAGGAAAAGATTGTAATTATGTTTAACGTTTCTTGGAAGTCGTTAAGTGCACCCATTATCAAACACCGTAGGAGTATACCCTGTGTAATATGCGCTCTCTTTCAAGCAAACTTAGTTTTCTGAGGGTATCAGTGCTTATAACGTCATATCTCATGAACTGTGTATCGTACAGTGAAATTATTTTGCTGGTAAATCCAGTGGTATATATGTATACTGTCCGCGAAACGTGTTGAGAATAGAGTTAGGAGTAAAGACGTAACAAACCCATTAACAGCTACACTGTAGTAAACAATGAACTTTTTTTGCTACCACGATTTTCTGGAAGATGTCAGCGAGGAAATGTTCCGCTAAGATTCGAAATTATGTTTAAAGTTTGTTGCAAGTTGCTACGTTCTCTCATCGGAGAACACTGGATGAATTTAGTCTGGGCAATTTGGACGCTTTTAGTAATCCACCTCAAGACGTAGAAATACTTTATAGCTTTAATACTAGACTTATTGTGTAAAACCTTTCATGTAAGAATAGACCTCTTAATATATCTGGCAGTTTGGTTGAAACTGAACCAGTAGTATAGCAGGAAATGCTAAACATACATACATAAACATACACACACATACATTTTTTAAATGATGCAGAGATAAAAATTTTATTTCTTTAGCGGTTAATTATATTTGCTCCTTGTGCATTATCAAACTATCCGGTGGAAAAAACAGCGTAATTTGTCGGCAGTGTCAAGTAAACCACAAAACAAAAGAACACGAAAATTGCTTGGGGAGAGACAGGGCCTACGTGTTGCTGAGGTTGTGTTGAGTACACTGCGGACGTTTCGCTAGGAAGCCCTTACGCATTCTCCATACAGTCCAGATCTCCACCCATGCGATTTCCAAAATTTTGGAGGGCCAGAAGAAGACATTCGTAGCCATCGATTTGCTTTGGACGAAGACTTGCACGCCTAGGTAATGTCATGATTCTGCAAGCAACCGCAAACGTTTTTCCATGAAGTCACACATCTTGTCTCACAGTGCGATAAATTTATCGGTATTCACGGGATTAATTTTGAAATAATGAACAACTTATTTCATTTTTTTCCCGTTTCTCTCGTTTTTATTTGACTGCTCCTTAAAAATGTTCGTGAAATAAAGGTGGTGAGTTCTTGCACCCTTAACAACGAGATATACACATCCAACTCAGAACACCTTTGTGGTGAACTAAGACTGATTTCATTTCAGATGTTGTCTAATGTAGCGACCGCAAATAATTGCACTCTTTCTTTATACTGCAAATGGGAAATAATCTTGACGCGATCTGCCGTTACAGTACGTACAGAATCGAACAGGGAAGAATCGATATTGTCCATCCTATGGTCTACATCTTAGGTATTTATTGTTCAAAAATGGCTCTAAGTGCTATGGGACTTAACAACTGAGGTCATCAGTCTCCTAGACTTAGAACTACTTAAACCTAACCAACCTAAGGACATCACACACATCCATTCCCTGAGCCGGGACTCGAACATACGACCGTAGCAGCAGCGCGGTTCCGAACAGAAGCGCCTAGAACGGCTCGGCCACAGCGGCCGGATGTATTTATTGTCTTATAAGCCTTATGAAGCACCTGTTTCTCGCATTCGGAAACCACAATATGACTGGGCTATCCTGGGCCAAAATGTTTAAATTCCACCAGCACCTCACCCTGCGTTTCGAACTTAACAGAAGCTTTTCTACTTAACTAACTGGATTAGCACTAACAGAAGAAAGTATCTCGCAAAATTGCCCTGACAGCAGATTTGTTCTGGGCGTAGTATTATCTCTCGTAAGATAATAAATAAATAGATCTTAAATTGGCAAGGACCTTATCTACAACAGGAATAAAGTCATTTCGAGTAGTCAGTGGCACTTATAAAACCAAGTTGGAAATAAAATATAAGATATGGAACAAACAGCGACATATTACTTTTATCTGCAGGATTTCCACCCTTGGCAGTACAAAATATTTGAGTATACAGGGTGATTCAGGTGCCCTCTTTGTGTTTTATGAACTCCACGTTGCCATCAAATTCGACCAGCAATATGTCCACAATCTCTTGCTCATTACATGCCAGCTATTAGTCCTACATAAAAAAATAGACAGGACCTTTGTGGTGGAAATTTAATGCAGTTAAATTTTTGATTGGGATGTTGTTTCGAATTATTCAAGGAAAAAAAAACATACAAAACTGACCTTCAAACACGTATTCCTTGAATAACTCGAAAATCGTGGCCTCTAGCAAAAACGTATCCCGAACAAAATTTAACAATATTAAATTTCCTCAAAAAGGTCCTGTTCTTTTTTTCTGTAGGACCAATAGTCTATGCGTAGGGAGCGAACGAATGTGAAGACTTCGCACGTTGGTTTTGAAGGCAGATGAATCGACATATATATTAATGTGATTTGTGCGATATTTACTTTAATACTGATCCAAACTGTCAAAACCTAACAAAGGTACCCATGCTTCCGGTACAATTCCCACGGGGTATAAACCTATTGCTGGGTTTCTCAAGGCGGTTCATCGACCAACTTCGGCTGAAGGCGTGGTGAATCACTGTGTTTGTTCAGTGCTCCTTGGGTCTGCCGCCGTCTAACCAAATTCCGTTTCTACTCCTTGGTTCCTCCTTCCTCGCGTACTGTTTTTATGCGAGAGCTAATAGTACCAGCCAGCATCGTGATTTTCGTTCTCCTCCGCTGGCACGCCTAGATGCCGTCGTTCTCTGCACATATTTGTCGTGTACTGCGCGTGTGAGATAAGAAGGTCCGCCTTGCGGTAATGTCTTTCGCAGAAGGCGAAGAGGTGGTAGTATATGCAGCCGCAGACCGTAAACGGGCGAACAGTCGAGCGACTGCATTTACTGACCCGGTGGAAGGCTTTACACGGCTATTTGGCGGCGTTATGGCCCGCCGACGAATGGTCTCGCCCTGGCGGAGAACAAGGGCGGGCCGTGACAATTTCCTGTGTGGCGTAGAGCGCCTCAAGCTGCAAACAGTCAGGAGACCCACATACGCTGACCTCCTGAGCTTGTAGGAAACGTCAGACATTAAATATCTCAAAATAGAATAAATTACTCATTCCTTAGTATAACTAACGGAGAGCATGCTGAAAGTGTTCTGCGATTAATGGAAGAATTTTCGTAGCTTACTTCGTTGTTTCCAGTTATGTAAAAAGTTCTGAAGAAATGTTTCACTCCTATTCATGTCAGACAAATAACTAAGACGCTTTACATAAGAAGAAATTAACTTGCATCTGACAGAGATTGAAATTTGGACTGTTCCTTTTTTCAATACCAAATCAGCCATTTTATCATAAAATGTACCACAGACCGAGAGTTTTCTCATGTACTGTTAACTCTACAGGATTTTTTGGGGATTTAGGTCAGTAACTAGAAACTACAGGAAATATACACTCTAAGACGCTCCACCAAGAAATTATTTGAATGGGACGGAAATCGGTAGATGTTATGTACAAACATAGACAAACAAACGATTAGAATTTCATAAAAATTGGATCTTTTATGCAAGACAAAGAGCTTCAGAGATTGGGCAAGTCAATGACACGTTGGGTCAGCTCTGGCCCTTATTCACACAGTTATTCGGCTTGGCATTGATTGACAAAGTTCTTGGATGTCCTCCTCAGGGATATCGTCCTACAGTCGGTACAATTGGCGAGTTAGCCCGTCAAAACATTGAGCTGGCTGGAGAACCAGCAAACAATGCTCCACACATTCCCAAATGGGCAGCTTTGCCAACCAAGGGAGATTCTGGCAAGCACAAATACAAGCAGCAGAAACTCTCGCTTGGTGCGGACGGCCATTATCTTGCTGAAATGTAAACCCAGGTTGGCTTGTCATAAAAGGAAAGAAAAAAGAGAGAGGAATATCATCGAGTGTCGCTGTACTGCTAGAGTGCCGCAGATGTCAACGGAAGGGGTCCTTCTATGAAAAGAAATGGCAACACCCATACCACAACTACTGGTTGTCGAACTGCCCGGGCGCCACTGTCAGCCTGTATCGCACCACTCTCCAGTGAATCGTCGCTGGTTATCACGGCTCAATTCAAAAAATGGTTCAAATGGCTCTGAGCACTATGGGACTTAACTTCTGAGGTCATCAGTCCCCTAGAACTTAGAACTACTTAAACCTAACTAGCCTAAGGACTTCACACACACATCCATGCCCGAGGCAGGATTCGAACCTGCGACCGTTGCGGTCGCGCGGCACCAGACTGTAGCGCCTAAAACCGCTCGGCCATCCCGGCCGGCGCTCAGTTTAGTGTGGGATCATCAGTAAAGACAGTTCTAATCCAGTCAGTGTGACTCCAGGCCGAAGACGTGCCTGGAGAGGCTCAAGGTAGCGGTGGGATACCAGCTTAACTGTCGCCCGCCATACGAATTGACAACCAGGAGTGACGGTCTGTAGTGCCACTTCAATCATAGCAGGATCTCTTTGGTCGTGATCCTCAGTACCGTGACATCATAGAGGTATGTCGACTACACTCTATGCCCTGATTTGCTACCCTTCATGGGAAGCTTACATTTCAGCAATATAATTCCCGCCCACACACAGAGAGCTACTGCTTGTTTTCGTGCTTGGCAAAAGTCTTTGCGCAGCAAGGTCACCGGATCTATCCTTAACTGAGAATGTTTGAAACATTATAGGCACGGGGCACCAACCAGCTCGGAATTTTGACAATCTAGCGCGCCAGTTGGACAGAATTTGGCTCAAAATCCCTCAGAGGGACGTCCAAAACCTCCGTTAGTCAATGCCAAACCGAATAACGGCTTGCGCAAGGGCTATAGATAGATCAACGCGTCATTGGATTGATAAATTTGTGAAGCTCTTTGTCTTGGATAAATAGTCAATTTTTCTGAAACGGCAAACCCATGTTTTTCTGTATATGTACATCACGTCTCTCGATTTCCATTCCATTTGGATAATTCCTTCATGATGCGTCCTTTCTGCCTTAGTGTATTTTGCTCGGTCAGGTTACAGAGTAATTGATAAATCATAATAAACCTTAATAGATTCAGATATACAGAGTAACTGATCAATTATAATAAAACTCAATACATTCAGGTACGCAATCAACTATGGAGCTCTTCATAACGATTGCATGATTAGTGGAGGAGTGTTGGTCCGATGTCTGTTAACGAGTACCAGTGAGCATCTCTCATGCAGTTCACTCATTAACAATTGTCTCACCATCCCGCAAACTCCATGCAGACGACCCTTGATGACAAATGGCTATGTGAAATAACCCTGAAGTTTCCATGAAGACTCCGCTAGGGAGAGCTGAAACAGTCAGTACCTGCCTGCAACCTCAGGGGAGATTTGGAGATCAAAGACCATGGATTCCACAGAGAGATTAGTGTTCCCGTTGGAGAGTCTCTAAGGGTCTACTACATTTCCAGATGGGTCATCGCATTGAGAGCAATCTTTATTTATGCGATTTATTTGATTACCAGTCTCTCTACCTCGGTGAGATTATAAATTTGGGAAACAGTTGCGGAAGATCAATACATGACATTTTGCTTTTCTACCGTCTAATTGTAAATATAAATAGAGTTTCTTGACTAGAGAGCTGCTCTTGTTAGTTCTATTATTCGATTTACATTATGTATATTCCATAAATTTAGGCTCCTAGCCTCACCTCTGATAGAGTCTGTGGCTGGATGGCTGGCTGAGTTCTTGCTGAAGGAAGGACTCATCAGTTTCCGAGAGATACGTCTCCGCCCCAGCAAACGTTCTGTAAATAGTATTCGATGCGGCGCTCCGTGGAACGCACTGTCCGACAATAGACACGAGCTGCACATTTTATGTAGCCGAGGAAGAAGAGAGAAATACTTTTGTGACGCTTTTACGAGCCGCCAGGCTGCAGTTAAGCATTCTTTGTATCCCCTATATTCCAATTAGAACTACTATATGATTTGACTGCGGAGGGGCAATGTTGCCAGCGTGCAGCCAACCACGCTTCACAAGCCGCTCCACGTGTATACAAAACAGGCAAAAGAAAGAGAGCAATTGGGTGGCCCCTATCATTTGCTTCGCTGGAGATAAAAGACAAACTCTCGTACATCCAACTTGCGCAACAGCTATTCTTGCCACGCCATTGAACACCGAATGAATATATGAGTTTCTTAAGATCCCAAATGGAAATAAATAATGTAAGTTTGGAGCACATGTCCCAGAGGAGTAGCGGTAGTCTAGTGATACAAGAGGTTTGAAACAAGCATCTAGATAGCAATAATATTTTATTAAAGACCGGTTTCGACTTCATGTGGAAGTCATCTTCAGGAAATCAGCACTGTCTGGCTGCTATTGGCGATTCCTCTGATGCCCACGCGACAATAGCATCGTAAATCGTAAATGTAACTGCATCCTATGTCCGGAGAGCAGGACTTCGGCTGGTCGATTTCCAATAATAAAATACCAACAGCCGTTATTTCGGTTTTATTTGTTAGGCAACCAGTTTCGGAATTGGTTTCTAGCACGAGGGTTACTCGATATATGCAGACCTGAAGTTAGCATAGTGTAATGCCGAAACTGGATGCCTCCCAAATAAAACCAACATAACAGCTGTTGGCATTAAATTACTGGAAATCGTAAATTGCTCTTACGAACGTGATGCCGCATGTGGTTCTGAGTAACCGCCAGAAGCAGACAGACGTGTTAATTTTCTGAAGATGACTTCCACATTAGTCGAAAACGATCATTAATACAATATTATTACGATTTAAACTGTTCTTTTAACATTAGAACTCAGATTTTTTGAGTATTCAGTCTTATAACTGGTTTGATGCGGCCCGCCACGAATTCCTTTCCTTTTCCAACATCTTCATCTCAGAGTAGCACTTGCAGCCTACATCCGCACTTATTTGCTGGATGTATTACAATACCTGTTTTCCTCTACAGCTTTTACCATCTACATCTCCCTCAAGTACGTGTCTTAACAGATGTTCTACTATCCTCTCCCTTCTACTTGTCAGTGTTTTCCAAATACTCCGATGAGTCAGAGCATTCTGGCCACCGACCTACTATCGATATAAACCCTTTCAGGCGATAGAAGCGTCACCTTACGAAGAATCACTGCTAGTCAGAAACATGCACTGTGTGTATAGTACCGCCCGCAGCTCGTGGTCGTGCGGTAGCGTTCTCGCTTCCCACGCCCGGGTTCCCGGGTTCGATTCCCGGCGGGGTCAGGGATTTTCTCTGCCTAGTGATGGCTGGGTGTTGTGTGATGTCCTTAGGTTAGTTAGGTTTAAGTAGTTCTAGGGGACTGATGACCATAGATGTTAAGTCCCATAGTGCTCAGAGCCACTTGAACCATTTTTTTGTATGCAGTATCAGTGAGAGTGCTGTCCATGTGTAGAATGGAGAAGGCTGACGATCGACATGTGTTTGACTGAGGGCTGATAGTGATGGCCGGGAGGCTCGGCACGAGCATTTCTGAAACTGCATGACTTTTTGGGTGTTCGAGGATTGCAGTGGTGAGTTCCTTCAACACATAGTGTCTGTACACGTAGCACGTGAAACCTCATCCAAACGTCGTGGGGATGGGGTCCATCTCTCATTACAGGTGTCAGACGTCGTAGACTGGACAGACCGGTTGAACAGGACAGGCGGCCAACTGTGGCGGAACTAACATCAGACGTTAATGCTGGGCAGAGTACAAGTGTATCTGAACACACTTTATGCACCGAACACTCCTAACGATGGGCCTCCGTAGCCGACGACCCATGTGCGTGCCAATGTTAACACCACGAGATCGGCAAAAACGACTGAAATTGGGACGTGGCCATCGGCACTGGAAGTTGGCGCAGCGGCAGAGCGTTGTATGGTCTGACGATTCCTGATAACTCCTTCATCAAGCGGGTGGGAGTGCGTGAGTCCATCGTTCTCCAGGGGAACAGCTCCTTGACACCTGTACTGCGGACGGAGACAAGCTGGGGGCGGCTCCACCACGCTGTGGGGAACATTCATGTGGGCATCCAAGGGTCCCGTGGAGCTCGTGCAACATACCATGAGGACGAAAGAGCATCGTATTCTGGTTACAGACCACGTACTCCCTTCATGACGATCAAGCTTCCTGATGGCAGTGGCTTTTTTAAACTAGGTAGTGGGCCGTGTCACACGGCCAGGAGTATGATGGAGTGGTTAGAAGAACAAAATGGCGAGTTTCTGTTGATGTTCCTGGCCCCCAACACACCAGATCTGAACCCAGTCGTACACATCTGGATATGATTAAACGTGGCGTTAGAGCTTATC
Organism: Schistocerca serialis cubense; assembly: GCF_023864345.2. Classification (NCBI taxonomy): domain Eukaryota; kingdom Metazoa; phylum Arthropoda; class Insecta; order Orthoptera; family Acrididae; genus Schistocerca; species Schistocerca serialis. Next base: position 440,067,444 of record NC_064642.1, on the reverse strand, counting down.
GCCCGATCCCCAGAATTTACGGGAATTGGTGACTTGCTTTTGCAGATGTGGTGCCAACTCTCTCCAGCGTCCTACCAAGGCCTCATTGCCTCCAATCCACAATGAGTCACCGCTGTTACCTCTGACAAAGGTGGACATGCCAGCTATTAGATACGTGGACGTAATGTTCTGCCTGATTAGTGTATTACTTTCGTGGCCGATTCTCCGGAACTCAGGTAATACATAGAAAAGGGCCCTCGTCTCTACTTTCGGAGGAAGGACCTCAAAATCAGGCGCGAAGGACGCAGTTGCAAGACTTTGATGTGAGGAGCCTTCTGATGACCACAGCTTGTCTCAGAATACCGCGGCGACTACTTCGTTGTCAGCATTTTTCTGCCGGTCGCTTGATAGGTTTAATTAGGCTTTGCTCACTCCGATACCCGAAATTTATGTTAGACAATTTTTGCGTTTTCACAGGAAATTTGATTCTTAGTTCACAAAAATGATTGCAGACTACTTTCTATAATCTTGATGCTTTTCCCAAATGTACTGCTCATGCGAACGTCTAAAGCTTGGTTTTGGTTTCCTTTCAATGCATGATTAACCATGTAGTAGTCATAATATGACAATCCGGCAGTTATTTCTGTCATTATCAGATTATACGAGCTTAGAGCCCCATCTACTGGAAAAGAAAAAAAATGGTTCAAATGGCTCTGAGCACTATAGATTTAACATCTGAGGTCATCAGTCCCCTAGAACTTAGAACTACTTAAACCTAACTAACCTAAGGACATCACACACATCCATGCCCGAGGCAGGATTCGAACCGGCGACCGTAGCGGTCGCGTGGTTCCAGACTGTAGCGCCTAGAACCGCTCGGCCGCAGCGGCTGGCTGGAGAAGAAAACATTTACATTTCCTTTGCGTCTGCCGCCTTTCGCATGGTCACACACGTGATATTTGTACAGCTAATATTTGCGGTTGTCTAATGATCCATCATTTGAAGCCGTCTTGTGCATAGGTAAATGTTAATTAAACTGCCTTGAAGGTGTACATCCTAGAAACAACATTAAATGACCATTTCTCATTTGGATAAGAGTTTGCTTTCTATAATCATATCCTCACATAATCAATTAGTAGAGCGTACAGGCGGAAAGTTTGCCATTTCTGAATGTCAAGTCGCTTCCCTACAGAATTCAAAATCTAAATGGATTCACACATAACCACCCAAACTCTCCTTCAGTCAGGCACACACTGAAAGTCGTCAATAAGGTACCTCAACGGAGGACAGTTACTATGAAGTATGACGGCTGCGCCATCAGCCAACAGCGAAGTTACCTTAATAAGGCGAGATTTGCCTGTTCCACACATTGGCCTTCGAAACGAGTCTTCCACTTGCCCACCCATCCCTAGAGTCAACTTTTTTTCCGTATTATAAGATTGTTGAACGCAAGAACGTTGCTAGAAATCTCTATACCATTGGGTATAGCCTGTGAAATTGTTTCGTACCTCCACAAAATTTTTTGGAATAAACGTATTAACGTCCGTTATTATCAATCAATATCATTTTACGATCTCGATCGTCACGATCACATCGTCGAAACCAACCCCTTATCAGTGGTATGCAGCTAGAATAGTTTTCAGGTGCAAACGACATTAGCGATCGAAGACTTCCGGCACAGAAAGTCGCCCACATTCTGCGGACGGCCTTGTCAAAGACGGCGCAGGAGTGGACTGAGATTCAGGACACTCTTTGTGTTTGGGGTGGAAACTGCCCCTAAAGGTGGAAGAAACAGCAATGATCAACGGCTACAGGATGAAGAAGGTAATGGAAACCTCTGCCTTAAAGACACATAACGTTCAAATGGTTGAAATGGCTCTGAGCACTATGTGACTTAACATCTGAGGTCATCAGTCCCCTATAACTTAGAACTACTCAAACCTAACAGACTTAACCAGACTCAAGCGCCTAGAACCACTCGGCCACAGAGACCGGCACACATAACGTCTAAGTGCAGGACATGTGGCCTGTAATTGAAGAAGTGTCATGATGATCTGTCCACTAGCAAAAGATTCCGGAATAGTCCACCATTTGGATAACCGGGAGGGGACTGCCAAGGAGGAGATGACCATGAGCGAAATGTTGAATAACCAACGAAAGGATAACTTTCTACGAGTCGGTGCGTGCAATATCAGGAACTGGATGTTTTCTTCTTCAAAAGTGTTGGTGCTTCAGCTTGCTTCTGCTCATCATATGAACAGTAGTCACAGTCTCATAAATATATTTACAGCGACCTTTCAAGATACAATAATTCACGGCTCTGAAATATCTGCACCTGGTATTTCTGGCCATGACATAATTTTCCTGACGTACTCGCTAGAACTCCCAGAAAGAAATCACAACCACATACCGATTTTTGCAGTACGTTATTTTACCTGAACTTGCAGCTGAGGCACAAGAAATAAGTTGGGGGCGGACTTCTATTTCCTTCTTGCACATAAACGAAAAACCTCACTTTACTAAGAAACATCCTCAAATGTATGATAAATATGCTCCTCTAAAGTCCAGAAGAGTAAGGAGGAAGCCTGCACTTCGAGTAGCAGAAGAAATAAAACAGCTCACGGATTTCAGAGACGCTGTACATCAGGCATACAATCTGCACACCACATCTGAAAATTGATTGCTTACAAGCAGAAGCGCAACACAGCCAGTCAAACTGTGAAAAATGTAAAAACCCAGGCCAACACGTACGTTAAGCAACAACAGAAAGAGACCAGATTTCCTATGGGAAAGCTGTGTGGGCTTGGTGTAGTCAAAGTAAAAGCTGCAGCTGACCCATTTTCCTAGCAGGAGAACAGAACTGGTACATCACATAACCTACAGCCAGAATTGAAACACAAATGAAACAGAGACTCATTGATTGCTTCATGGGGGTATACGACTGTACCGATGAAAAATTGTATCTAAACTATGTTACATGCAGTACTGTTAGAAAAGCCATTATGTGTGTCAGATCAGTATCCACTGAACACGATGGCATCACAGTCCAAATAATGAAGCTTATTATTGAGCCAAAACTATCCACTACAAGAGACACTTTCAACCAGTCTTTAACCACAAGTATTTTCCCTGAGGCCACTGACGCCTGGAAACAGGGACTAGTTAAGCAGCTAACTAAAAACGACATTGTCACAGCACCCTCTGATTATCGACCTATTCCTTTTCTTCCTCACTGCCCAAGGCCTTAGGATATATAGTCAACGCTTAGCTAACAAACTACCTAGCTACAAACAACGTATTAGAGGAATACCGATCAGGTTTTCTTAAAAATCACCGCACAAAATCTGAATTAATGAAGGACATGAACTTCACCATTGGTGCACAAGAGCAGACTATCATGCTTTTCTTAAATTTCAGAGAAGCCTTTGACACTGTCGACTTCGACATTTTACTTACGAAAATTAGCTGCCTCAACTTCTCGCCAAGAGAAGTGCATTAGTTCCACTCATACCTGGCGTCTCGCCAATGCGTCATGTCCGGAACCATAAATTCATAATGCAGGCAGGTAGTATCTAACGTCCCTCAGGGTTCGATATTTGGTCCTAAACTTTTTTCATTGTAAGTCAACGATATGTCCTATTACAAATACCACATCTACACTGATGACCTCCAGTTGCACGTAAGTGGAGAACCAACAAACCTGAAGAGAGTTTACGACAATCTCAATACCGACAGGTGCGCAGTATCAAACTGGGCGCAGGATGCAGGTTAAAATTTAACACATCCAAAACCCAAGCAGCATTGGTTGGTCGTTCTAGTTTCATTTGCTTGAAATATCCTGGAACAATACCATCTTTAATCCTAAATGAGGCAAATATCAACTTTTCTCCTTTAGCAAATATACTGGGACTAATAATATAAGAAAATATAAGTTGTACTGACCATGCAATTCCAATGCGCAAAAAGGCATCGGCATTTCTCTATGCCCTACAGAAATATAAGAAGCTATTCCCTCTTGACCAGCAACAAAAACTTGTAAGACCACTTATGCTTCCAATTATGATTACAGTGATGTTATCCTGCAAGGATTTTCTCAGGAAAGCTCAGCAAGCCTAGAAATGGTTATGAAAGTCTGTGTTCGTTTTACAGGTGATGTTCGACTTTTGATCGTATTTCACAATCATACTTACAGCTTTCTTGACTGCTTGTAGAGAGGCGCAGAGATTTCCATATTCTATGTCTTTTCTACCGTCTTATCAATGTATACTGTCACTCGTACCTCTCCTCGACCTCAACGCTCTCGTCTGAACAACATGGAAAGAACATCCGTTCCCCCCACAGCAAAACCCTTTCCGTCCCACTGCATCACTCAACCACTTTCTCGAAGTCCTCCTCACTAGTAGGAAATCGACTCTGTAATAACCTCCCACATTATATTAGAGAACAGAACAATGCCTCCAGCTTCAGAGGAAAATTACTGGCATATCTGCTATTGCAACAATAATGATTACCGTAGTCCCCATACACACTCGTTACCCTACACACATACAAACACACACACACACTCACACACACACACACACACACACACACACACACACACACACACACACTTCTTTCCAAACCGATACTTCTCACTGCCCAGTTTTCCTTGCTGGTGTTGCCTTCTTAAATTTCCTTTCCCCAGGTATCTCTATATCAGAAAACATCTGTTTTGTATACACTTACAAAGTATTTATATATCAGTATTGTTACTATTTTTATTATTGCTGTCATTATTACTATTATCACTATTTGCAGCAGAAGCAACAGCAGTAGTACAAGTACTGCCAGTATTAACTTTATCAGTTCAGAGTTTTGTTTACTCACATTGCCACTAAAGACACTCAAATCATTTTAGCGCTATTGGTCATATTAAGGAAGTTATTTCTTAGGGATCTATGATGTAGGAAAGGTAGTGAATGTGTGAAAGCCTGGTCCTATGGAGGAGAGGGCCTCATGGCACTAATCACATCAACAGAATTAAATGAAGTACACTATGTTTGTCCGTCCTCTTCAATGATGCTGCGCGGTATTGGATCTTTACCAGATAGGACTATCGGAGGACATCGAAAAAGTTCAAAGAATGAACGGTCGTTTTGTATTGTCACGAAACAAGAGAGGGAGATCACGGTTATGTTGCCCGAGTTGGGGTGGCAATAATTAAATCTGAGAAGTTTTCATTTCGCTGAGACCTTTTCACGAGATTTCGAGCACCATATTCCTCATCTGAATGTGAAAATAAGAGCAAGCAGACCTCGCACGGAAAAATGCAGGTGGTTATTTTCCGCACGCTATTCGAGAGTGGGATGTTAGGGAAGTCGTCTGAAGGTAGTTCAATCAACCCTCTGCCAGGCACCTAAGTGTGAACTGCAGAGCAGTCACGTAGATCTCATTCTTCGGAAAGCCTGCATTTTCACGCAGGACTAGCAAGCTACGATTCCGTAACGAAATGCACTACGGTTTTTCAGCCATTTAGCCTAGCTAATTAATGTGTATCGGTATTCCCTAAATTTTGTATCCCATAAGTGTGTGAAATTCGATTTCACGTTTAATTTACCTTATATTTCGCATCATGAAATATATGTGAGTAATAAGCCTGCCAAATTCAGTTTCGAAAGCGCTGTACGCTTCGCGGATAAATTGCTGTGACGCATTCCTCCTGCTCTCAGCGTTCCGACCTTATAAACAAGGTGCGACACGGTTCTGACGCAATATTTCCAGTTTCCGTTCCGCCTGCATTAATTTGGGACACAAAACGTTTCGGGAGGAGACTTGTATCCCCATTAATATCGCTGTGGGAATGTTGCCAGCTAGCAGAACGTATTGTTTCCATTCTGCTGTGACAGCAGCATTTAAATTCGCATTCACAGGGCGAAAGAAAGCGAAAAAAAAAATTATACTCGAAATTGTGGAGAATTTGTGAATCAATGAGATTCCTCTGCGTGCCTATATCAATTATCATGACACGAGTGAGAGCAACAGATGAACTGCTGTTGCACACCCTTGCGCCTTAGATTCGCGTCCTATGTCAGCTGGAAGAAACGAAACACGTCTTTCTTGTCACTGTGCCATCACTCTCATTTTCTTGCGTAGATATTTCAAATGGTTCAAATGGCTCTGAGCACTATGGGACTCAACTGCTGAGGTCAAGAGTCCCCTAGAACTTAGAACTAGTTAAACCTAACTAACCTAAGGACATCACAAACATTCATGCCCGAGACAGGATTCGAACCTGCGACCCTAGCGGTCTTGCGGTTCCAGACTGCAGCGCCTTTAACCGCACGGCCACTTCGGCCGGAGTAGATATTTCAGATGTATACTGCATTACACGTACATTTGAAGAGCTGTATATTCGCATTACCTATCAGTTTCATTGTGGCATCTTTTAGATCACTACCCTAAATTACTCAACTGCCTCACATTGGATATCTCCTCTCATTCTTGACGAAGTTAGCCAAGACGCACTGTTTAAGTTTCTTGATGTCTATGAGACAATCCTTCCTCCACTATTAGTGTAGTCTGAAACCATAAATGGCAATAATAGTAAAAATGCAACTATTGTGTTCAAATTTCTTATATATAAAAGTGTAACACATAGGCTATGGTTACAGATATGGCTGAGTATCATACTACAACTATTTGCAGCAGTACGTATGTAATAGCATAATGATTACTATCAGACTGAGTAAAAATGGTTAAAAGTAACTAGTAATACGGTTAATACCAATGTGAGGTCCAGAGGAATATTTTTAGTCTTATTAAACAATGTTTCTACTAATGCACGATATGTACCAAGTAAAAGTCTCATCAAATAAATTTCACACAGAACTGGCCCATACATAAAATGTCCATAGCTTAATGACTGATCAACACTTACAGGTGTTCACACACAGGTCTTGAGAAGGCCGGGGGTGGTGATGTTCGTCTATGATTACGTATGAAAAGAAGTATGTTTTACAGTAATGAGGTACAATAAGGAATTGTAAAATTTGAAAAGTAACTGAATCGAAATAATAAATTTTATTTTATAAGTTCAAATGCCTTTTTCTTGCATTTGAATTTATAAAACAAACGACTATGAACTTTCTGCGGAAAACAGCCGCTATAACACACTTTGATAATCACAACATTTCGAGTTAGCAACAATGTTTGAAGGCACAAGTAGATTGGTAAAGCTTATTCATCTAAACCCAAAATTGGTTTACATTTTCTCTTCCATAGTAATTGATGTACGGATATCAATGACGAGTTACATGATTACAGCGGAAACACACATCGGTGGTAGTTCCTTGTGGAGCCAGGAGATCGGTTCACCATTATATCCGCAGGTAAATGCACTGCAAAGAGATCTGTGCGACGCAGAATTAGAGCACTGTTCTTCATTTAGATATTAAAGCATAGCGCGAATGTCATATCTGTTACTTCAATCAAGGCGAACATAGAAAGGAAGCACCTACTATCTGCTACTGTCAGGTGATGTGCAGTGGTTCTTTGTTTCATAATAAACTGCTGAAAGATGACACCATAGTCTTTCTTGTAAGGACGACTTCTGAGGCTTCCATTATAATCCATTGTCAGGAGGCCTTACTAATGCCATGATTCGGGCAATCTAGGAATTTACTTTCAATATAAAAGAAACGTTGATCTGCCATACGTACATTCCTGAAGGGTCTAGATAAATAAGTAATGATATTTTTCATGTCTTTTTTTTATCTTCGAGTTTAGTATGATTCGCACGTTTCTTGATCAGAACTAAATCATGATCTCAGGCAGCTAGCTCTGTCATGACATCAAAAACCTGTGTTCCGATTTGATACAGTTTCCTGTCTGTTGAGTTTATTAGATTTGTGTGGATTGTGAAATGGATGTTCCAGTATCTAGTGAATAACTTACTTTGAAACAGAGAAGGAAAAGAAAGTGAGTAAAGACGTCGGTGGGAAGTCTACACTACTCACTTCGCTGATGCCAAGGAAACTGCCAAAACTCATAGATTCCTGTACTTCGGAAACTGTAAAAATCGGTGGTTCACCGGCTAAGTATGGAAACTTGCGTATGGAACTATAGCTGTGCTGGCTGGCTGAAACGTAAGATGATTTTATCTGTAATGATCATCTCGTCGATTGATGCCATAGGATACAAGTTTTAGATGCTATGACACAGATGACCGAGATTCTGATCAAGAAACATGCGAATCATTCTAAACTTCACAATGTGAGTGATCTGAAAAATATCATAATTACTCTAACGACATCTCGACCCTAAAAGGATTTAAGTATGACTAGACAAATTAAGTTTCTTTCATTTTTAAAGTAAATACACTCCTGGAAATGGAAAAAAGAACACATTGACACCGGTGTGTCAGACCCACCATACTTGCTCCGGACACTGCGAGAGGGCTGTACAAGCAATGATCACACGCACGGCACAGCGGACACACCAGGAACCGCGGTGTTGGCCGTCGAAAGGCGCTAGCTGCGCAGCATTTGTTCGCCGCCGCCGTCAGTGTCAGCCAGTTTGCCGTGGCATACGGAGCTCCATCGCAGTCTTTAACACTGGTAGCATGCCGCGACAGCGTGGACGTGAACCGTATGTGCAGTTGACGGACTTTGAGCGAGGGCGTATAGTGGGCATGCGGGAGGCCGGGTGGACGTACCTCCGAATTGCTCAACACGTGGGGCGTGAGGTCTCCACAGTGCATCGATGTTGTCGCCAGTGGTCGGCGGAAGGTGCACGTGCCCGTCGACCTGGGACCGGACCGCAGCGACGCACGGATGCACGCCAAGATCGTAGGATCCTACGCAGTGCCGTAGGGGACCGCACCGCCACTTCCTAGCAAATTAGGGACACTGTTGCTCCTGGGGTATCGGCGAGGACCATTCGCAACCGTCTCCATGAAGCTGGGTTACGGTCCCGCACACCGTTAGGCCGTCTTCCGCTCACGCCCCAACATCGTGCAGCCCGCCTCCAGTGGTGTCGCGACAGGCGTGAATGGAGGGACGAATGGAGACGTGTCGTCTTCAGCGATGAGAGTCGCTTCTGCCTTGGTGCCAATGATGGTCGCATGCGTGTTTGGCGCCGTGCAGGTGAGCGCCACAATCAGGACTGCATACGACCGAGGCACACAGGGCCAACACCCGGCATCATGGTGTGGGGAGCGATCTCCTACACTGGCCGTACACCACTGGTGATCGTCGAGGGGACACTGAATAGTGCACGGTACATCCAAACCGTCATCGAACCCATCGTTCTACCATTCCTATACCGGCAAGGGAACTTGCTGTTCCAACAGGACAATGCACGTCCGCATGTATCCCGTGCCACCCAACGTGCTCTAGAAGGTGTAAGTCAACTACCCTGGCCAGCAAGATCTCCGGATCTGTCCCCCATTGAGCATGTTTGGGACTGGATGAAGCGTCGTCTCACGCGGTCTGCACGTCCAGCACGATCGCTGGTCCAACTGAGGCGCCAGGTGGAAATGGCATGGCAAGCCGTTCCACGGGACTACATCCAGCATCTCTACGATCGTCTCCATGGGAGAATAGCAGCCTGCATTGCTGCGAAAGGTGGATATACACTGTACTAGTGCCGACATTGTGCATGCTCTGTTGCCTGTGTCTATGTGCCTGTGGTTCTGTCAGTGTGATCATGTGATGTATCTGACCCCAGGAATGTGTCAATAAAGTTTCCCCTTCCTGGGACAATGAATTCACGGTGTTCTTATTTCAATTTCCAGGAGTGTACATCGACACCTCGAAGCATGTTATAGTCAAAAGTCATGACTGAGGATTATAATAGAAGCCCCAGGAATCGTTTATCACAAGAGAAGCTATGGTGACACATGTCAGCTGTTTATTATGGAACAAACAAACATTACACATCACCTGAAAGCAGCAGGTAGTAGGTGCTTCCTTTCCGTGTTAGCACTGAGTGAAACAAAAAATGTGGCATCGTGCTATGCTCGAATTCCTAAATGAAGTACACATGAATTTTTATAACAGCTCTATAAGTGACTAACAACTTATTTAAAGACTGCACGTAAATCAGATTGCACAAATTAGCATAGAAGTAGGGCTTTCCTGATTGAAAAAACATAAATCTTTTTAGTTTCGTTATCTCAAAATTATTGATGTTCCTGCAAATGTCGATCTTTTGTAATAGCTAACAAAATAGTAGATCGTTTACGATCTTAACACGCTGCAATTTTTATGCATTCAAATTTTTTTTTTTTGAGACATGGACCAACTACGTTCTCTCCACAAATTCTCTCGTCATATGTCCTTCAAAAGACTCAGGATGCTGCTTAAAGCGGTTGGTAACACGAGAAGTTTTAATTGCGTTGCACCGACACATTCACTAGCACAGAAAACGTAGCCGTTATAACAGAGAGCCATCTCCAGAGTTTCCATATAATTTCAGAATCACTCTTATGGTTCCGTAAGTGAGACAGCTTCCTACACCATGACTCACAAAACTCTTTCATAGTCTTTCGGCCTTTACCTTAACATTCTTACCAATATAAATTAACGACAAATACTGATTTGTATTTGCTCGGACGAATACTCGTCCAAAGACTTTTATCTAAATTAATTGTAGGTCGTTGCTCATTGCTTATGTTAATCCCCCTTCGTTTAGCATTTCCTGCTAAACGACTAATCACAATGTCTACTTCTTCCATTTTTCTTCACCATCAAATTGTTATTTGCTGGTCTGTCTTGAACATTATTACTGTTACACTTGATCTTTCTTTCTATACAACAAACTGTCTCCTGTATGCTGGAAGTACCAATGCGGCACTTCTCTTCACAATGTTCTACTTTCTTTTCTATAATTTTCTCAGCTCTTGAACAGTTATTCTCCTTTGAGATATCCGTCCTTTGTTTACTTTACTAATTACTTCCTTTACTGGGGAAACTTTTTCCCCAAGCTTCATTTCCAACATCGGTTCGACCCGTTCTTGCATTTTCTCTATTTAAGTTTCAGATCAATCATTAATGTCAACAATTTCTGCTGGAATTGTACTAATAATTAATTTAAATTATTTACAGCTTTCTTTGTTTTAATTAGTTCCTTAATTAGGAAACCTAATTTTTTGTTTACTTTTTCTAACTTGTGGTTATTATTTTCCATTTGTTCACTTAGTTTTTAATAACTTTAGCCACTTCCTGACTGATTTTGGTGTTTTTTGAGTTCATTGCTTATACTTTTACTGTTTTTAGACTGTGTTTGCATTTATTCACTTAGATTTTTACTATTTTTGTTTTGTGCTATTAGCTATGTATTCACATTGTGTAACAACGCATACAGATCTATCGTTAATTGGCTATTTTGCTCAGTGCAGTTTTCTACTCCCTTGTCTTCCTCCTCTGAATCTACTTTTTCCTTATTAATTTGAGATGGGTTTAAAAGCATAAAAGTTTCATCCCTATGATACACATTCTCTAACTGTTTTTGTAATAGTAAACCTGATTCTTATGTGTCCTGCTCATTTCACTGTTTACAGGAGTATCCTCACTTTTATCCTCCTGTTTTACTTCCATATACTGTATATACTCTTCTTCGTAAATTTTCAATAATTGTGTAAACCACATATATTACTATTTTTACTGCTCTGTCTTTCTCCTAAATGCAATAACGAATTTGTGCCCCTGAAACCTTTGTACTTTTTTCAAAGAATTCGACCTATCTGTGATATATACCACAGTACTAAACTGTGTCTGGACTCTTAAATACTGCAAAAGATCTTGTCACTAGGAGCCATGGATAACACTTTACGTCAACAGAAAAAATATTCCTGCTACGAAAAAAGTCACATATAACACTATTATACGGGAAATTATGCATACATTTTAACACTGTCGTACAATGTTACCCCTTTTACAGTATTTGATCGTGATGTATGACTAATAGATATGGAAATCAGACAATTAGTTGTTTTCGTAAGAGCTTTCTAGTTGTTAGAAACAAATGCAGTAAAATGGATAGCACCGAATCTAGGGCCAAGTGGTTGGTTAATGGATTTACATTCACCAGCCGATCTAAGCGATGAAGTGGATAAGTTTAAGAAAAACAGAAGATGTAAATTTGGCTTACTTTCCTGATGCTTCATAACATGACTTCACAAATAAATATAACTTTACAGGATACGATTAAGAGAAAGACATATCAATCTTTTAGCTAGTACACCCACATACATATATAGTTTTGATCTAGAAAGGCCACAAATTTTTAATCATCATTATGTGCAAAAAAAATTTGGCTAGGGGGGAATTCTAGGATTCAATTTTGTATAACCAACAAGTTAAATATTTGAATATTATAATAGCATAATAAAAACATTTAAGTTTATTAACAAATTTTGCTTCTATTTTTCTCTTAGCAAATGATCTGCTAAAAGCGAAAGGTAGGGCGTGGTCACACTACAGTTTCATTCAGTAGTTTTGTGCAACCTTGGTTCAGTGTTACTGAGCCATACAAGCAATTTTCTTTTTAAAGCTCATTGCACATTAATGAATTTCATTAATAAGTGAAAAAGCTTTATCTTTCCTTTTCTCAAAACTTGTTTACTCACTTTATTTATTACCTCAAAGAGCCTAAGAATTTTAAAATCATTAAATTTGTCAGGAAACATCTATTTCAGTGTTTAAGGAATATTTCGCTTCAGCACTTCTGCTATACAAATCACACAATACTCTTACTTGCCCTTTAAATTTAGTCCACGAGAATGATTTTCAGACATTGGGAGATGGAAATTAATTCTTGTAGTTACTGAATAAAGCAACAAAATGTTTTTATAGGAGGTTTATTCGGAATAATCAAACACCCGGAATTAACCCTGTGTAGGTGAATGATAGGAATAAAATAACAGGATGAACCAAGTTTTACGTTTAACACAATAATTATTCAAAAAAGTTTCTTCTGAGTTAATGGTTCACTCTTGTACAATTCTAAGTATGCAGTTTGTAACTTGTTGGCTGTAGGCATTGGGTGTGGCGGTTAGTAATGGCAGCTACACTACCCAGGATATGGCATATATGTATCTTGAAGTATGGACTAATTAATTGTTATTGGGGCCGTTTTAATGTCCATAACATAGCCCAACAACTTGTTCCAACGTCGTAATAACTAAGCAGTCGTCATCCCATTCTATTGTGCAACAATTTTCAGGCAGGGCGTCACCTGCTCCCTCTTAGTACTTCTCTCATTACTTTACTTTTTTTAAAGCAAAGGGAGATTTAATATCGGTCATTTTATGAAACGAGTCAGCGAAGTATTCGTCCAAATCATTTCAGCTTCTTATGTCTTTCACCTCTAACAATGACTGTTGCTGTGAAAAACGTCGTGTTGCTTCCTGGTACGGAGTCCACGTTATATTGTGGGTAGGTCAGTTGAAATTTCAGAAGCAGACATCAGCGTATCACTACCAACACGAGTCACATTTGCATGTATTTATGTTTGGAAAAATCAATCGTGTTGCTAAAGACGCACATACAGTCACCTACAATTAAAGAAAGGAAGTGATTCGGAGAAGTAAGGCGTTATAAGCAGATGGAGCATTAAGTTTCCTAGTAATATTTTATGTTAAATTAATATTGTAGTTAGTGTATATAAATTTTGTATCACTTGGTTATTGGAGGTACCTTTTAAATTTCAAACAAATCTTCTAGATGTTGACAAACAGGTAACGACGAAAAAAAAAAAAAAACCTAGTACATTGTTCACTGTGCTCATCTGCTCCTAAGCTTTACAACCTGCGACATGACTCTTTTGTGTCAACATGCAACACGAGTAAGGACAACCGTAGAGTTTTGATTACACAATATGCATGTAGTGTGTTACAGTTGCTGTACGTCAGAATGCTACAGATGGCGATTTAGAATACATACTTCTCGCATGACTATAGCGAGACGCTTACGAAGCGACTGAAGCACAGTCATTCACGCTTGTTAATTCATATGTGCGTGAGTGTGTATAGCGAAGATGCAGAAGCGCAAGTGTCGCAAATGATAGTAAGAATGGTGGTCTTTGAATCTATAACATTATCGTGCAGACGATTTCCCTTCAAACTACGTATTATGCTATGCAAATCTCCTGGCCATAAGATTTCACGAGAAGTTATGAGTGCCAGATACGCCACTAGATGTAACCTGCAATATATATGTTAAGTTGCTTAAGTCTGCAGAATATGTAGGCGTTCCTTTCTTTGAAGACTTCATAACTCACCTAATATGAAATTCTTAGAAAAGCTCCGACGCGATCGATGAAACACTCATCAATCTACGTCTCACTGGAAGGCGACCAGATATGACCCAACGTATATTAAAAATATTCTCACGTATTTCATTAAAAGTGTTACTCGCTACGCTCAATAAATAAATGCTGTTCCAAGAATGAAATACTGATTCGTCTCACACGTTGTATCTTGTTTGCAAGCTATCACTCTAACGGTATCCAATAGGAATATGCATTCTTCATCGTATGGTTTGTAAATCGGTGGTAAACGAGAATGTGAAGAAATCCTCAAATATAAGGTTAGTTAGCAAAGAGAAGTATTTTACTGAGTAAGGTTCTGTTTGAAGTGGTACAACTTCGCTATCTTCGGAACTGGGAGTATCTTCATCCTGTCACTTTTAGCGAGACTACAATTTAATGAAGAATTGTTAACAGAGACTCTTGAAAAGACTTTAGGCTAAGAGGGTTTAAACTCACTGTACTAGAGGTCTGGTTGGAAATTATATCATAATTTTGATTAAATTCTTGTCGGAACTATACCTGCAAATGACTTAATTTGTGGGCACACAGTTTTAATCTGCCAGGAAGTTTCACAGAACATTATTTTTCACATTTGACAGTTCAGAAAAACCGAATACGACAACAATGACGCAGTCATTTCGACACTCTCCAACACCAAAGAACAACATTTATCGGGTGACGAAACAGTTCGATACAATTTTTAACATACCAAACTGGTCTTGTGAATCAGTGGAGAATGCCACACAAAGTACGGAATACTTTGAATGCAAGCTGTAGTCACAATTAGTGCTCGTGACACATCCGTATTTTCCGCTGAACTAAAACAAGTACGAGTGGTGTTCAGTAATTAATGCAACACATCTTTTCTCGGCCAATTTCGGTTGACAAACAGCTGAACTGGTTATGGGACATCTTGTTATATTCCCGCTTCTGCGTTCCAAACCGAGAGCTTTTCTTTTTATTTTATTTTATTATTTTTTTATTTTGTTTTGAAATCCAGAGCATAGCAGATATTCATAGCCGCTTGCAGAGTGTCTGCGGAGACCTGGTAGTGAACACAAGTACGGTCAGTCGTTGGGCGATGCATCCGTGAGCATAGCAACAAGGGTGCGCAATTCTCCCCCATCTCCCGCGCTGTGGCCGGCTGTAGGCAGCTGTCACTCCTGCAGCATTGGAACGTGTGAACACTCTCGACAGTCTCACTCGACGGACCACAACCAAACACCTCGCATCACAACTCATTGTCTCTGTGGGTAGTACTGATACACTTGATCAACAGCTGGGTTCTTCCTCCCCTACCAGAAGATCATAAAGAGCAACGAAGGAGTGTCTGCATGGAATAGCTTTAGCGTTATGAGGCTGACGGTGATAATTTTTGTGAAATATCGTCACAGGCAATGAAACACGGGTGAATCGCTTAGAAACCGAAAGAAAACGTTCGTTCATGGAGTGGCGCTCACCACCTCTCCTCTGAAGAAGAAGTTCAACGTCGCACCCTCGGCCGATAGTCATGGAGACATGTTCTGAGTCTCTGAAGGGGATATTCTGTTTGGTATCCTCCTTCATGGTGCAACGATCAACTCTGAAGTGTATAGTGCTACCTTCCGGAAATGGAAGAAACTGCTTCAGAGTGTTCGTCGCCACAAAATAGCAAGTTAATTTCTCGTTCTCCATGACGACACAAAGCCTAGCGTAAGTCTGTGCACCCGAGAACTCACAAAACTTTCATTGGAATGTTCTTCCTTACACACCCTCCAACCCGGATCTCTTACCTTCAGAGATCCATCTGTTTGGCCCAACAAAGGATTCAATGCGGATGTAGCAGTACGTGGGTGATGGGGAGGTTCTTGATGCAGTAAGACATTGGCGCAGACGTCAACCGATAGAATGACACCACCCAAGCATACAGACCCTCCTAGCAAACTGGCGTAACGCTGCCGCTATGAACGGAAATTATGTTGAGAAATAAACTTTTATAAGCAATGAGTGGAGAATAAAACGATATATAGGAGTCCTGCGCAAAACCAACTTATTTCAAGGAGGAAGCGATACTCGTAATTCTCCACAGTTTAATATTCTAAGAGATTTGCTATGCATACGTTTCAAGCGTTGTCTCTTCGTTTTCATATGGAGTTGAGGAATTCATTACAACAGGGTATCCTGTTTTACATTTGAGAAAGACCCCCGCAATGCCGGACGGCACATTCTCTGAACAGGCTGCTGGAGACCGCTAGAAGGTGGCTTCCTCTTTGTCAATATACCATACGTAACCATTGCAGAAATGATGTGAGAGAAGTGTTTCTTCATTTTAGGTATATGTCACACTTCTTGCATTACACTGAACTGAAGCTGGATTCTTGGTATACCAGTATGTGTAAAAAGAAATTGATAAAGTATGTGTGCGAATGCGTATCTGAGATGAATGACCTCCACTGTTTTCAGCTCTTTTGGTGCATGCCAGAGAAATCAAGTGTGAAAAATGAAATCATTACGAATAAATAAAGAGAGAAGAAATCTCAAATCAACCACTTCCAAACCAAACAAATCGACCCACATAGAGAACAATGACCATAGCAGACACTTACGTGGTTAGACGAGCCGTTCAGTGTGTACATCCTATCGACTACAACAACTACTGCCTGTCTGAAACATCTTTACAACCGGAAAAATTTGGAATCCACAGAGAGGGGGTGTTACGTGCCCTCTTGCCAGATGTAAGTGTTCAGTATGATTCCGTCATAATATTCCAAACATTATTTGAGGTAAAAGACCGTGGTCCGGAAAAGACGCAGTCGGAAGTTGCAAGCGGAAATCATTCTCATACCTCTGACAACTGGAATATTCGTACCGGTAATGTTGTTGCTAAGTCTATATAGTAGGAAACTTTCAGAGGTGGTAGTACAGACCAAAACGAGGCAGAAACAGTAAATATGGACTCTAAAACGTACACCTTAGGAGCTAGGACATTTTATCGGTTGAAGATATGCGTTCCACAGTATCTAAGATGCTCATAGCTCTTAAGATATGCGTTTTAGAGCCCATGTTTATATTTTTATCTAGTTTTGGTCCATACTACCACCTCTTAAAGATGCCTACCATACAGTCTTACTAACAACAGTACCAGTACGTGGATTACAATGTCGGAGACGTCAGAACGATTTTCGCTCATAACTTTCATCTCGATCGTTTCCAGACCAACGCTCCTGACTTCCAATTAATATATACACCCTTCCCCATCATCCTGAAAGCTTCTAATGTCATCAAGGAATCACCTGTGCACCTTGATCAAAATAACAAAATGACTGACGGCTAGATGTTTACTAGACAACTGCCGTAAATACAATCACATCGAGAGATTGGTCATACATCGGTGCACAGCTGGCATAGGATTTGCCATCCTTGCTGCTGATTATTAGTCAGCTACGGACGATAGTTTCAGACTGTACCATAGCTGTTAACATTTGTTCTTACATGCTTTGTTTCTCGATTCGCTATTGTTCTTTTATGAAATGTCTGAAGCTAAATCCGAAATTGATTATAAAACTGACAAGACTATTATGGTATTATCTACCGAACTCAATACCGCTCGTTAACTGGAAACCTACGAACATAGTCCGTATTGGACCGCATAGCTGCTGCTGCTCGAACTATATTGCGCTTGCGCGAAGCGGTTAAATGACAACATTTAATTACTTCCATGCTCAAGGGTTAATCACTTGTTTAGCCCATCTAGGTACAGTCTGAGGGGCAGATGGTGTTAAAATAAACTGCAGATTGTATACTAAATTTTGTCCGTAGGTGATTACAAATGAGCTACCAACGACGAAATCGTCACTGCTTATACAACCGAGGAGCAAAAATCAGACGTACTAGGTACAAACTGTTCCGTTATAAAGAGAGGTATGACACGAACTCTACGAACCATCTCAGAAATCTCCCACACATGGATAGTTATACTTAACAATGATCCACATAACACGTTTCAAGAAAATGTTGGTTCCTAAGTTTGAGCACGGGGAGAAACAGACTTCTGCGATTGATTACCTCAGGGACGCTAGAAATCATCAAGCGAGAACTGACAGAAACTAATGTAGATAAACCAAAGTCTCAATACATCATGAACAGATTTTGGATCAAAATGGGTGCTCTATGTTAGTTCCCTAATAATGGATCTAAATTCGATTTCAATTATTTCGAAGACAACTAAATACTTCTAAGGCGCTGCAGTCATGGACGGTGCAGCTGGTCCCGGCGGAGGTTCGAGTCCTCTCTCGGGCATGGGTGTGTGTGTGTTTGTCCTTAGGACAATTTAGGTGAAGTAGTGTGTAAGCTTAGGGACTGATGACATTAGCAGTTAAGTCCCGTAATGTTTCACACACATTTGAACATTTTTTCAACTAAATACTGGAAGCTACAGTGTTTTCTTCGAAAACGTCGAAGCACCTTTACAAACCACCTTGAACATAAAAGTATAAGACTGAGTAAAACCATATGCATACAATAAAAATAATTTAGTGGGACTACTGTATTGAAACTCTTTTAATATAGCAATAATATGGAAAAGTTGAAGCGCCTCTTGTACGAATAACGTTAACAAGACAGTGGCCTCACCCCATCCAACTGATGGGGCAGATGTTATACTAATAAGCAAAGGAATCTGTGTACACATTTGAAGAAACCACAGTACAATGGCTTTACATTTACTTCAGATGTTATGATAGGGTTCAGTACTCAATAAGAAGCGTTATCGGTAAGTCATACTTGTTTCTTACGACTTACAAACGTGCTGAACTACGAGGATGTTAACATATTCCCAGTCGAGATAATAACTGGAATTGACGTGCATTTGCAGTCCGTGTTACCTCAGCAGTAGCGCCGTAACCGTGTCTGTAAACACTAACAACCTCACAGCGCAGCTGAGAAAAAGTATTATAGAGAAAATTTACGCAAACAACAAGGTAAGACACATAGAATCTTCTGGGCACATACCTCAGAATGTAGAAGAAGATTAAAATATCCTCCCGTGTGTAATGTTTAATAGCTAACGGGAGTCCACACAAGTATGAAAATCAATAGGAAGATAAAAAATGAAATGTGCGAACGGCATCGTCGGTAGGAAGACAACTGTACCAAATTCAAGGGAAGCTGCTCAGAGCATTCTTCAGACAACCTTTTCAAGACATACTTCTGGTCGTCAATTGCTCCTGTAAGGTTGAAATATTGTCAATATGTTCACCGACGAGTTAACCATTTGGAAGACTATAGAACTGACGTTATTCATAACCACACCTCACCCATAAGGACTCATATTAAGCCACATTAAGCACTTTTAGTTGAGATACATCTCATCACTTCCTCATATCCTGCAGAAAAATAGAGGTCTTAGGAGTGTTTTAGCTCCACACTACTTTCTCCTTGATACCAGTCCATATGTCAACTATGTTTAGCCAAAATTTCACCACTCATTCCATATTCAGAAAATCGTATCACTCCCTTCCGCTATCTACTGTCTCATCGGCTGGAGTGCTCAGGATGTCCTAGTCCAGCAGCATATTTGTAAAGATAGGAAGTTGCATGAGTATTATACATCGTTAAAGTAATTCGAACATTCCTGATACTCTTTTTCACGTATAAGCCTTTCCTTTAATACAACTCTCTTAAATGTCATTAGGACTGTCACTAATCAGCCCAGCATCACCGAGACTTATGGTGTCGCCCTTACTATTCTAAGTGATTCTCTTCACATCCTCAGCCTTCTCTGTAGGGTACTATAGCTCTCTTACTCCAAAAGTATATGTAGTAAGTAGCAAGATGGTAGAAACCGATACTGATCCACATATTTCAGAGCTGTGTCTACCGCAGAAATAAAGATGCTTGCAGTACTTCACTCCCACAGGAATAATTTTTTGATCCTATATCGTATATGTATCGACTTTCGTTAAGTTGTTATAACTTTTGCATCACCTCGGAACCTGTACAGAAAATTGGAATAGAGATCAACATAAACATCATTTCCTCCCTTTTTATTGCTCTTGAAAACCACGAACTGCATGTTGTACCACCACACAGCATGACCTTCAGCTCTGGTGGTCGGATTGCCGTACACACCTGTACCTCTAATACCCAGTAGCACGTCCTCTTGCATTGGTGCATGTCTGTATTCGACGTGGCATACTATCCACAAGATCATCAAGGCACTGTTGGTCCAGATTGTCCAACTCCTCAACGGCGATTTGGCGTAGATCCCTCAGTGTGGTTGATGGGTCACGTGGTCCATAAACAGCCCATTTCAGTCAATGGGGTTCATGACTGGAGAACATGCTGGCCACACTAGTAGAGCAATGTCGTTCACAAGATGTGCACGATGGGGGCGCGAACTGTCGTCCATGAAGACGAATGCCTCGCCAATATGCCACCGATATGGTCGCACTATCGGTCGGAGGATGGTATTCACGTATCGTACAACCGTTATGGCGCCTTCCATGACCACTAGCGGCGTAGGTCGGCCCCACATAACGCCACTCCAAAAGAGCATGGAATCTCCACATCGCTGCACTCGCTGGACAGTGTTTCTAAGGAGTTCAGCCTGACCGAGTAGCCTCCAAATACGTCTCCGACGACTGTCTGGTTGAAGGCGTATACGACACTCATCGTTGAAGAGAACGTGATGCCAATCCTGAGCTGTCCATTTGGCATGTTGTAGGACCCATCTGCACTGCGCTGCATGGTTTCGTGGTTGCAAGGATGGACCTTGCCATGGACGTCGGGAATGAAGTTGCGCATCATGCAGCCTATTGCGCGCTGTTTGACTCTGAAGACGACTTCCTGTGGCTGCATTAAAAGCATTAGTCAACATTGTGGAGTTGCTGTTAGAGTTCCTTCGGGCCATAATCCGTAGGTAGCGCTCATCCACTGCGGTAGTAGCCCTTGAGCGGCCTGAGGGAAGCATGTCATCAATAGTTCCTGTCTCTCTCTATCTCTTCCATGTCAGAACAACATCGCTTTGGTTCACTACGAGACGCCTGGACACTTCCCTTGTTGAGAGCTCTTCTTGGCACAAAGTATCAATGCGGACGTGATCGAACGGCGGTATTGACCATCTAGGCATGGTTGAACTACAGACAACACTAGCCATGTACCTCCTTCTTGGTGGTATGACTAGAACTGATCGTCTGTCGGACCCCCTCCGTCTGCTCATGCATGGTTGTTTACATCTCTGGGCGGGTTTAGTGATATCTCTGAACAATCAAAGGGACTGTGTCTGTGATACAGTACCCACAGTCAACGTCTATCTTCAGGATTTCTGGGAAGTGGAGTGATGCTAAACGTTTTTTTTGATATATACCATCGATTGTGTAGAGTCTGCCTTGAGTAACGAGCTGAGGACAGGAATCGTTGTCTGCAAATATCATACGATGACGTCATTTTGTGTGATCGTTATAGGAGCCAACGACTTCAACTGGGTTGTTTCTTTGGCAAATAATGTTAGCTTCTGTCAGGCGTGGATGCGGAATCTAACGACCCTGAAAGTTACCAACTACATCTGCAACTTCACTATTCAGTTAGTTCACGAATTATTTACCGCAGGTTTTCTGTGAAGGTACGTTTCTGTGCCGGCCGTTGTGACCGAGCAGTTCTAGGTGCTTCAGTCTGGAACCGCGCGCCCGCTGCGGTCGCAGGTTCGAATCCTGCCTCTGGCATGGATGTGTGCGATGTCCTTAGGTTAATTAGATTTAAGTAGTTCTAAGTTGTATAGGACTGATGACCGCAGATGTTAAGTCCCTAGTGTTCAGAGCCATTTGAACCATTTTTAAGTTTTTGTACCTAGTTACCGACTGCTACCAACATAGTTTTTGGATGAGTCTGGAACGTGTTTAGGAAACACTAGAATTTCCTTGGCCAATCAAAGCCACCTGGTGACAAACGAACGGTAGCTTATTTTGAAGACACATTAGTTGTGGCGAATGTGGCGTGACGTCTTATTTTGGCAGTATGATGCAGCGGTAGGCTCCATGTGACAACCAGAGCGATAAGGTGCTTTTAGGCTGTGTGTAATAAGACCATATTTGTAGTACGAGCTCGTTGATAATTCACAGTGATCATGTGGCTGATGCGAAAATAATTTTTTGGTTTCCATCGCGAAGTTTAAGGCGTATTTCAATGAAACTTTTTTGTCCTTAAAGCCTGTCTTCCGTGTGGAGTTACGGTCTTTGTGCCTGTGTGAGTGGAATGGGTTTCGATACAAGGTATGGAAAATGTCTGTCTAATGACCTAACCAAATATTTGAAATTCGAAATTCGTCACCCTGCCTATAGGGTTTGATTGTTACCCACTGCGTTTCGTGTATGCTTTGTCCATTGCTAAAAGAAACTTTTCCGATCTGAAAGTGTACAAGCTCACGCTTGTTGTCACTGGGGTGCCCTAACGATCGGAAACCCTCTGGAAGGCATAATCAGAGATTCGTATCTTTTTTTGTTCCTCATGGCGCCTTCTACAGCCGCGCACAGTGCTTGAACGTGTTTCTTATCTCGCCATTGTGGGACTGCATGCAACGCCCCGGCGGTGCCGGTACCTGCATCTGGGGGCTGCGCAGCTGCTCGCCGTCCAGCATCCACGTGACCCTGGCTGGCGGCACCGACCCCCAGGTCTCGCACTGCATGGTGTACGGCTTGCCGGCGGACAGCAGCATCTCTTGGGACGTCAGGCGGACTCCTTGCGGCTTCACTGCAAACCAAAATGAGCAAGTGTCAGTGGGAGGTCAAGCGGTGCGGCGCACCTCCTGCTTTCCGTCAGAGCCAAATGGCACGAAAGATACTTGCGCGATTTTGTGGCAGTAAGCTACTGGCACTATCGTGCTTGCGTAGAACTGACTCCAATTATTCACAAACCATGTCAAGTGTGGTAAAAGCCGCTCTCGGGTCAGACGTCACGTGTGCTGGACTGCTGTTGAAATTGCTCGTCAATATTTTATAAAGTTTTTGTTCTAAGTTACTTATTTTAAAGTTTATTTGTGTTAATATTTGCTGTAAAAGTAACTTATTAGTGGATTTTCATTAATCTCAGTCTTTCTTCCGGTGTTATTGACTCGAGTGGTCTGTTATTCGTGAGTGTACTTACGTCGTTCGTCTCGATCTCACCCCTCAGTAGTGTGTTTACATTTTGCCGCGTACAGTGCGGCTGTGGCGGTTATAAAGCTAAGTACTGACGAACTTATTTTTGCACTTCTATATAATTATTAAATCTAGTAGTTTTCAGCGGTGTTTAGTGCTGTTTGTGGCGGAATAACGATTTAATAAAATTTTGGAAGCGTTCGCTCGCTGTGTTTTTCTTTTAGAGTTTTCTGTGCGTCGAAGTCGTTTAGTAAATTTGATGTTTTAATTTTCGGCTGACGATTCTTATTGTTTCTTGTGAAATATTTCGGTAAAATATTCATTCAGTGTTTTAACTTCGTTGAGTGTTCCAGTGGCCGTTTGAATTTTTCGTTTTAGCTAATAATTTTGTGAAGTTTTGTCTGCATTGGTATTAGCTATGGTGTAGTAGTATTACTACAAGTAGTTCCTTTCTTAAAGCATTTCGAGACCGCTTTGTCGATTCTATAATTATTTCTACTGGTGTAACTGAACTTTGGTAATGTAGACGTATAGTTTTTTTCAGTAACCGTAAAATTCTACTATGAGTGGGAAGTGTTGGCTCTGTCGTAGGTTTGTGAGTAGTGGGGTAAGATGTGGGATTTGTTCAAAGTATTTTCATTGGGGGGGGGGGGAATGCAGTGGGCAAGCTAGTGGGTATTCTAGCGAGATCCTCTCCTGGAAATGCAGAATCTTTAGCAGAAATAAGTTGGCAGAGGAGCAGGAGTGTAAGATCTTTGCAGTTCAGGTGCAGTTACAACGCGCAAAGGAGGAACTAGATAGGTTGATGAGGGTGAATGGTGGTGGGGAATGTTAACTGGCAGTTGACAAGATGTCAGCTGGGAAGAGGAGGTATTCAGGCAGCTATACTTTGCGTATAAGCAATAGATTTGACCTACTGTCAGAGTGGAGTGGAGAGGAGCCTCATGTGGCTATAGATGTAAGGAACATGCAGAAGTCCTCAGCAGTTAGGAGGCCTAGGTCAGTTGCAAAGTCTAACAGAAGGAAGAAGGTTCTGCTGCTAGGTAGTTCGCATGTAGAGGTGTGGGCCAGCAGTTGCAGGAAGTGTTGAGGAGTGAGTGCTAGGCCACCAGCATTGTGAAGCCTAATGCAGGGTTGGCTCAAGTGACTGACTGCATAGGGGAGTTACGTAGGAATTTTACGAAGGATGATCAGGTAGTGATAGTGTGTGGAGCAGAGAACAGTCTTGATAGGGATGGGGAATATGATGTAGGTGGTGACCTGGTAAAGATAGCTACTGAAATTAATAGCACTAATTTACATTTCGTGCAACAATTTCAGCGTTATGATCGGCCTGATTTTAATGCAGCTGTTAGGCCCGTTAACAGGGGGCTGGGGAGGGCACTAATGGCAGATGGTATGGGTCTATCAGTAGATCGGGATTCACTAGGCATGACCTGCACCTCAATACGTATGGGAAGGGGAGGCTGGCAAAGCTAAAAGGTGATAGTGTAATGGGTGGTGGTGGTGGGGTCACTCATGGAAAAATTCCTGTGGTAGTTGGTGTTAGAGCTGCACTTTTTTTAGATTGAAGCCAGCTGATAGGTATACCTGCTTAAAGAAAGTCCCTCTAACTTAGGGCTCACTTTCAGAGGATGTAATGTATCCAAGTAGTGAAGAAATTAGCATGTTTCATCAAAATATAACAGGTATTAGAGATAAAGTTAGTGAACTGCTTATAGATGTTGACTCTGAAATTACTGGTATATCGGAGCACCACTTAAATCACTTGACATTTCAGAGGCTTCGTTTACCAGGATACAGATTAAATGGCTGTTTTTCAATGAGTTCCTTGCGGGGTGGGGGAGTGGCTATGAAGGTAAAAATCAGTATTGCATTTGAGTCCATAGATGTATCATGGCACTGCACTGAACAGATATTTGAATGTTGTGCAGGGGCAGTTGAATTTAGTGAAATTAAACTTCTAACTGTTGTTGTTTGTAGGTCCCTTGGTTCTGACTTCAGAGCATTTCAGCTGAAGCTAGAGAGGATTCTTGATTCACTTTGCAGGAAGTACCAGATATTGGTTATATGTGGTGACTTTAATATAAATTTTGCTTATGATGGTGCAAAAATAGATGTTGGTAGATCTCATAAATTCATATGATCTGATGCAGACTGTGTTTTTTCCAACTAGGGTGCAGGTGACCAGTAGCACAGCCATAGATAATATTTTCATTCATTCTGAATTACCAGATGGACATTCTGTTAGGAAACGGGTGTATGGCCTTTCAGGCTAAGATGCACAAATCGTAACACTTAGAGGCTTTAGTAATCAAACAAATGTCACATACAATTACAAACTACGTAGGAGAGTTAATCCAACAGCAATAGAGAGTTTTTTAAACCTTGTCAAGGAACAAGACTGGCAGGCTGTTTATAGTACCAATAACATAGATGATAAATATAATGCTTTCCTTAACACATTTCTCACGCTCTCTGAGAGTTGCTTTCCATTAGAACGTTATAAACGGGGTACTATCAGTAAAAGGCAGCCCAGGTAGCTGACTAGTGGGATGAGGACATCAAGTAGAACTAAGCAGGAATCAAAACAAAATGTTAGTAGTCACAATCAAGCTACAGTAGCACGATTACAAAAAGTATTGTAAAGTGCTCAAAATGTTATTAGGAAGGCAAATAGTACGTCATATGCTAATAGAATAGCTAATTCAGAGGATATGGCCAGTGATGAAGGATGTGTCTCGTCATCAGCACAAGGTCGACGGTATAAAGTCGCAATAAAAATATTTCTATTACTGATGAATCACATATATGGACAGTGGTAAACAATCATTTTCTGAGCATTGCTGGTGAATTAAATATAAATTTAGTTTCACAGGGAATCATATGACTTTCTTGGCAAATGCCTTTCCGAGATTGATGTCCGAAATACTCATCGGTGATACAGACCATAGGGACATTGAGTCAATAATTAAACCACTGAAGATTAAGGATTCTGATGGTTATGTAGGAGTGGTTGGAAGAACATTAAAGTACTGCGCTGCACATGTTAGCCCTGTATTTTTCCTTTAGGAATGGTCAGTTTCCTGAACGATTAAATTACTCAGTAGTAAAGCCGCTTTATAAGAAGGGAGAAAGGGCTAATGTAGATAATTTTAAACCGATTTCTATGCCATCAGTGATTGCTAAAGTTATTGAAAAGGCTATGTATGTAAGGATAATTGATCACTTTATAGTACACAATTTGCTATCAAATGTAGAGCTCGGCTTTATATGTCGTTTAACAACTGAAAACGCTAGATTCTCTTTTCTCTGTGAGGTACTGGATGGGATGAACAAAAGGTTTCGAACGCTAGGCATAATTTTCGATTTAACTAAGTTATTTGATTGTGTTGACCACAAAATATTGCTCCAGAAGTTGAACCATTACGGAATATGGGGAGTAGCTTACAATTGGTTGACATCTTACTTTAGCAACAGACAGCAAAAGGTAATTATTCACATTTTTGAGAATGTCTGTGGTGTGGGGTCTGAGTGGGGTTCGGTCAAGTGGGCAATGCTCCACGGATCAGTGTTGGCGTCACTCCCGTTCCTTATTTATATATATGATATGCCCTCTAGTATTACAGGTAACCCTAAAGTATTTCTGTTTGCTGATGACACTAGCTTGGTAGAAAGGATGTTGTGTGCAACATTGGCTCGGTTTCAAATAGTGCAGTTCATGACCTAAGTTCATGGCTTGTAGAAAATTAACTCTAAATCAAAGTAAGACTCAGTTTTTACAGTTTCTAACACACAAGTCAACAAAACCTGGCGTTTTAATTTCAGAGAATGGGCATATGATTAGTGAAACTGAACAATTCACATCTCTAGGTGTTCAGATAGATAGTAAACTGGCACGGAATGTCTACGTTCAGGACCTTGTTCTGAGACTTAATGCTGCCATTTTTACTATTGGAACGGTATCTGATGTGCGTGTTCGTTCGACACGAAAATCAGTCTACTTTGCTTATTTTCATTAGCTTACGTCGTATGGTGTTTAATTTTTGGGTAACTCTTCCCATCATCAGGGGATCACAAATTTAGCATTGGAGGGCAGCGTGGAGGGAGACCAAGAGATGAGTACACTAAGCAGATTCAGAAGGATGTAGGTTGCAGTAGGTACAGGAAGATGAAGAAGCTTGTACAGGATAGGGTACCATGGAGAGCTGCATCAAACCAGTCTCAGGACTGAAGACAACAACAACAACAACAACAACAACAACAACTCTTCCCATTCTGAAAGGATATTTTTGATTCAGAAACGGGCGGTTCGGGCAATAAGTGGTGTATGTTCACGAGCCTCTTGTCAACGCCTGTTCATGGGTCTGGATATTTTGACATTGGCTTCTCAATATATACAGGGTGTCCCATTTACCTTGACCACCCTAAATAACTGCTTGTCTAGATGCAAATTACAAAATGTTTCAAGATGTTCTTTAGCCGTCAGGGGGACATCAATCAGCATGATTGTCTTTGTTGTAGCTTTGTTTTTCACAAAGATATGAATAGTGGTATGATTTTTTAAATGGCCCCTGTATTTTTCAGTCGGTAATTCATTTCTTCTCATAAAAACCTATTCAAAAACGTATCACAATGTACCATTCACTGAAACACAACATTATTAATTACATGACACAACACTGACTTTGAGCTCGGGATCACAAACCAGTTGTCACAGGTGTCAGAGGGATGCCTTTTTTAGGATAGGAAAGGGGGAAAAACGAGTTTTAAGGGAGACTGGCAGACACACTCAGTTTGAGAAAGCAGGTGAACAGGAGTCAGATTTTAGCATACAGCCTCCATTTAAACAATGTTTAGCAGAAAGTAACCAGAAACTGCCAGTTCATCTTCGCCAAAGCAGCTATAATCCCATTAGTATGTAGTATCAGTTATCTTTATTACACCAGAACATTATGGGACTCAGAAATAAAGTTGATGAACTACTCATCTGTATTGATGAAATGAATTCATCTAACCAAATTGACATAATCTGCCTCTCTGAACATCAAGTGACCACTGGTACAGATATGTTGGACATTCCAGGATTTAAGCTAGCTTCCTACTTCTGCAGAGTAGATATGGATGGAGGAGGAGTTGCCACATTTATTAAGAACTGCCATACATTCAACAACATTGACATTAATAAATTGTGTTTAGAGCAGCGTCTAGAAGCATGTGCAACAGAAGTAGAGTTCAATAACACATCATATATGATCGTAACTATTTACTGAGCACCTGCAGGAAATTATAATTTATTCATAAATCATCTAGAAGCTCTTTCGGGTTATTTAACAGGAAGAAACTAATAAATTTTGATTGCTGGTGACTTTAATACAGATTTTCCAATGCAATCTTCCAGTAAACATTTACAGCAGTTAGTAATGTTGTTTTTCAATCTAACTCACACTGCAAACTTTCCAACTAGGATCACTAAATCCTCAAGGACAGCCATTGATAACATTTTTATAGACAAATTAAAGGAACAAAATCATATCGTAAAACCTGTAATAAATGGACTATCAGATCCTGACATGCAGCTCCTTGTTTTAGATGTAAATTCTAAGCAGATTTTCAAGACTGCTAAATCTGAGTACAGGAGAGTAGTCAATCAACCAAAAATTGAGTGTTTTAGAAAACTGCTCAAAGATATTAACTGGCAAGATGTTTATAGTGCTCATGACATGAATTTAAAATATAACACAATCATGAACAATGTCAGTACCATGTTTGAAAACTGTTTTCCTCTAAAAGTTACTCAAATTAAACAGAAGTCTATAATAAAACCATGGATTACACAAGGAATAAAGATTTCCTGTAAGACAAAAAGGAAAATCTATCTGTCGACCAAGAATAGCTCCAATGCTGATGATTTAAGTAATTCAGACATCTAAACAAATGCACAACGAGAAGAAGATAGCAATGTCAGGGAACAAAACAAAAACAATATGTGATATAGTGAAAGAGGAGACTGGTAGAACCAGAAAGGAAGAGGAGCAAATAGCATTAAGGGTAGATGACACGTTAATTACCGATGGACATAGTGTGCAAATCTAGTTAACAAGTACTTTATATCTGTTACTGATAGAATGGGATTGTCAGGATCAGTATATAATGCCCTTGAATATCTTAAACTAGCCTTTACAAATAGCTTCAGGTACATGAATATGTCACTCACTTCACCAAAAGAAATAAATAAAATCTTTAAAAACAAAGCATTCTAGTGGTTACAATGAAATATCAACGAAGTTAATTAAGGCATGTTCTTGTGAGTTTAGTACAATTCTAAGTTACTTGTGTAACCAGCCAATTATAACTGGGACATTTCCTGACTGATTAAAATATGCAGATGTTAAGCCTCTATTCAAGAAAGGGG
Organism: Schistocerca serialis cubense; assembly: GCF_023864345.2. Classification (NCBI taxonomy): domain Eukaryota; kingdom Metazoa; phylum Arthropoda; class Insecta; order Orthoptera; family Acrididae; genus Schistocerca; species Schistocerca serialis. The sequence continues at coordinate 440,037,648 of NC_064642.1, read as the reverse complement.
ATAAAGAGATACCATCAAACTACAGACCGATTTCTCTTTTACCAGCATTCTCAAACATTTTAGAAAAAGTAAGGTACAGGCAGCTTCTCAACCATCTGACCACAAATAACATACTATCAAGAACACAGTTTGGATTTCTGAATGGTTCTGATATCGAGAAGGCTATTTACACCTACAGTGAAGATGTACTTAATTCATTAAGTAACAAATTACAAACATCAGGTATTTTCTGTGATTTGTCAAAGGCATTTGATTATGTGAACCACAACATCCTTTTAAATAAATTAGAATACTATGGCGTCATGGGCAGTGCTGCAAAATGGTTCAAGTGATACCTGGCTAACAGGAAACAAAGGGTGTCAGTGCAAGGGACTGGTGAATTAAGTAGTGTCCCACAAGGATCCATATTAGGGCCATTGCTTTTTCTTGTGTACATTAGTGATCTCTGATCAGTCACCGCACCAGAAGCAGAGTTCCTTTTGTTTGCAGATGACACAAGTATTGCAACAAATAGTACGTTTAGTGTAGTTCTAGAAAGATCTGCTAATAATATTTTCATGGATATTAATAAATGGTTTAAAGCCAACTCACTGACATTAAACTTCGAAATGGCTCACTATATGCAATTCACAACCTGTAAGAGGTTTCCACCCAGCATATGCATAAACAATGAAGAGGAGCAGATAGAAGAGGCTGACAGTCTTAAATTCCTGGGATTACAACTTGATAATAAATTCAGTTGGAAGGAGCACACCACAGAACTGCAGAAACACCTTAACGAATCTGTATTTGGAATTCGAGTGTTAGCTCACATAGGCGACATAAAAATTAAAAAGCTTGCATTCTTTGCCTACTTTCATTCCATAATGTCATATGGTATAATATTTTGGGGTAACTCTTCAAGTCAAACAAAAGTTTTCAGAGTCCAAAAGCGTGTAATACGTATTATTTGTGGAGTAAATTCACATTCTTCCTGTAGAAACCTCTTCAAAGAACTGGGTATACTTACTACTGCCTCTCAGTATATTTACTCCTTAATGAAATTGTCCTAAATAATATATCTCTTTTTCCAACAAACAGCTCAGTTCATACATACAATACCAGGAACAAAAATGATCTGTACAAGGACTTAAAAGCACTTACTTTAGTTCAAAAAGGGGTCCACTACTCAGGAACACTCATCTTCAATAATTTGCCAGCAAATACAAAAAATTTTGTTACAAATAAATATCAGTTTAAAAGGAGCCTGAAAGACTTACTAGTGGCCAACTCCTTCTACTCTATTGACGAATTTTTTAATAGAAACAAATGATTTATTGTATATAATAATACTATTAGTATTGTTATTTCAGTATAAAAAAGTAAAAAATAAAAAAAAATGGTCATGTTCCACATCCACGAGGATCTCCTCAGCACGGATCTACGGAACGAAAAACTAATCTAATCTAATTTCTAATCTCTCTCTGCTCACAACATACTACAAGATTGAAAGACGACCCCTTAAATCTGAACGGTAAAGCAGTTTGAGGCCAATTGAGAGGTCTTTTCGTCAAATACCGTTGGAGATGGCGAAACCTGGACATGTAACCTTGAGACGGAAACAAAAAGCCATCACTAAATTGGGGTCACCCGCAATCATCAAAAAGAAGAAAAAATCCAAGGCAGTTGCTCCTCCTATAAAGTTCTGACGACAGTCTTTAGGTGTCATTTTCGTGAAAGTGTTGCCAAAAAAACCTATCATTAATTCAGAGGAATGCGTGAAGTCTCCGAACCAACGAAACAACAGTATCTTTCGTGACAATATGACAAGAATCCAAAATAAATGTTGCCCCGACACGACAATGCACGCCCACACATATGGTCCAGACTCCGGGAACACACTGCCCAGAAGTGGTGCCTATTTAAGGATTCTCTACGTGAGACACACTTTGATGTGAGCGTAATTCATGCAGTGAAATCATGGCTACAAGCGCAGGACAATAGTAATCAGCAGCAAGTGCTACATACTCTTCCACAACGCTGGGGTAAGGATATAGAACTTGCAGAAAAGAATTACGTTTAAAGCAAATGTTGATTGATACCGTCACTTAATTCCCACTCTTAAGAAGAAATATGTTTTGAGAAAGAAATTGTGTGCCGCTATTTACTGAAAGACAGACGTATTTGGAAATAAAACTGAACAAGAAGAAGAAAGAGCTTTGAGGTTTGTCAATGACACTGTAGTTATGTCATAGATATCAGTGGATAAGGGAAATCAGCTGAACGGAAGCGAAACGTCACCTGCTTTACAAACAGAAAAAGGGTAAGTATAGAGTTACCAATACATCATTTTACTACCTGGGTTTTCGAAATTATTTGATAAGATCATTTACAGTAGAGTTCATAACAAATTACTACAGGAAAACATAGTAGTCTGTAGTGCTGACATGATACACTAAAAACAATCAATCAGAAATTACTAAAATTGGGAACATTTTGATACTTGATCAAAGCGTTTGGTTGGTTGATGACATCCCCGTGCTAAAATTGTAAAGTATGGAGTAGAGAAAACGGCAATTTTGTGTTTTTTGTCGTATCCTGGAAGAAAGAAACCGATTGTGTTTTGTTTCCATTTCAATCACGTAGCAACGAGAACTCAGAATTTATAGTAATCAGGTATAGTGTATCACCAAGCTGTTGTTTCTCATATACGCAAAAAAATTTCCATTTGTATTTTCAAAAGGTACAATTAATATTCCTTTCACAGATCACGCAATTATAAAAATAAAAAAAATAGTCTACTACTGAAAAGGCTGTTAATGAAATGAACTAAAGAACACTATTTCAAGGTGAATGGATTATCACTCAATTTTGACAAGGCTCAGGTTTTACAGTTCACTATCTCTCACTGAACTTCACAAGGTACAAAATTAGGAGACTCAAACCAGAAGCAGAAATTTTTGGCACTGAAGATGTCACAACCTTAACAGGAAAACCTATTGTCTACGATTACTGGAGTATCTCAAATGCAGCTACTTTTGCACTAAGTTCGATTACTGCTGTAGGTGATTTCGAACGGAATAAATTAATCTGTATTTATCTCTACACTAATCAGTTATAGAATCAGTTTTTGGAGAGCCACAATTTACAGAGACTGTATTCTCAGAATACAGAAGCGACAGAAGCGAAGTGTTGTACGAACTATGTCAAGTGATTATAGATCTTCATGACTGCTTCTTAACGTTAACAACATTACTCTTCTGTTAAAAAAAGTGAAAACCATGAATACAAAACTATAATAGAAAGCCACTTCTTCAAAGTCTTCAAGAAATTTTTCAGCACCCTGCCAGAGCACATTAAATGTCGTGTACTGAATGTGGTGAACTTTATAAGACTGTATCGTACAACATTCATTCAGGCAAATTGTACTCCACTGCGGAATATCCTCACAGAAAATCTTAAATTTAATGTTTTAGGCTATTTTGTAATATTAAACCACACTGTAATAACGTAAATTTATTTCTTTTGTACAGCATTTAAATTAAACATGCATATTTGACATAAAACATTTTTCACTCTGCAACGGAGTTTGAGTGATATGAAACTTCATGGCAGATTAAAACTGTGTACCGAACGGAGACTCGAACTCAGGACCTTTGCATTTCGGGGACAGGTGTTCTACCGACTGAGCTACCCACGTACGAGTCAAAATCCGTCCTCACAATTTCATTTCTACCAGTACTTCACAGATGCTCTCCTGCGAAACTTGCAGAACTAGCACTCCTGGAAGAAAGGATATTGCAAAGACAAGAGGGCTTCTGTAAAGTTTGGAGGATAGAAGACGAGGTGCTGGGTAAAGCGAAGTTATGAGGACATACCGTGAGCTGTGTCTGGATAGCACAGTTGGTCAGTCGGCCTTAAGCTGTGAAGTGGTGCGGTACGTCCCGGCCGCAGCTCCATATCGCGTTTCCGGGTGTGTCGTTGTTTACGACCCTACAGCGCTCGTGTTTAGTGTTATAGTTAAGTTCTTGATATCTGATGGCTCTTTCGTATCGGAAAGCCACGATCAAGCTGGAGTTCGACGCTACGTACTCTAGACCCAAGGCCCACGAAGTACAGAGATTTTTACGCGACGTGATACATGTTGACCCGAAAGAGCTGCCTGGTATCCACTTATCTGTCGTCTCCAGCGTAATATATCTTAAGTTCACTGACGATGATGTCTGTAACAAACTTCTTAGACGATCGACGGAAGGCTATAGGTTCTGCCAGTCTGACGGAAACGTGGGTGCGGTAAGCTTGAGCGAGCTGGACTGGGAATACAAAACGTGCGCAGGTTTGAGCCACAATTTGAAGTCCCAGAGGATTTGGTCAACCCCGCTCTTCGACCCTATGGTACAGTCCTCGGCCATACGGCCAAAAAATGAATTATGAAGTTGTATTGCTATAAAGAATAAAAATAAATATTTCATTGGTGGAGTGTAAAAAATAACGTACACTTCTGTAAAGTATTATAAGTTACATTTACCATGTGTTATTAGATGCTTCAAGAACTGATGAAAGAAATTAAATGTTTTATATAGTCACAAAAAAAGAAGCACTCAGAGATAATGTATTGGTGTACGATCAATATAGGAAGATATAATGTATAAAAGAATTACAAGTTTTCAAAAATTTAAATATTTGCTTAGCGGAAAGCCAGCAATGCAACACAATTTATTAATACGTAAACGGGTGTCTAAGCTGAACATTAACTCAGGCAAAATATTATTTTGTCTCTAGTTGACGCTGTAGTACTGAACTAGTGAAGAATGAAAATAGCTCTAGTCTATGGTACAGCTACGAAAAGAAACAATTATTCCGATGGAGTTACTATACGTCGTCCTAAAACTTTCAAAACTATGTGGTGGCTAATAATAATAAGTCTCAGAAAAAAAACCATGCAAAGAAGTAGAGGTTATACCTATATACACCTTGGCAGTATAACGAAGTGTACTCAAAAGAAAGGTAATAATTGCAGTACTCAAGTACAAGGTCACATAACAAGAGGCACACCACTGCATCCGTTTCAAAGAAACATGATTCGGTGCAGCAATACAAGCGTTTAGTGAAAGATTAGAAAGGAAGTGACGAGACTGGGACTTAGTATAAGAACACTTTTAGTATTTAGCCTCAGCTGCTTGCACTATGCGACATTCGTAATACCGAGAAAACTTCAGTTAGACTCGATAACTGAAATATTTGGCGCATAAATGATTTACATGATCACCGTTGTCGTTGTTGTTGTTATTGTAGTCTACAGTCTGAAGACTGGTTTCACGCAACTCTCCATGGAACTGTAGCCTGTCCAAGCCTCATCATCTCTCGATAACTATTGCAACCTATAAACTTATAATCTGCTTACTCTATTCATTGCTTGGTCTCTCTCTACGACTTTTACACCCCACACTTCTATTGAATATTAAGCTGGTGTTCCCTTGATATCTCAGAATGTGTCCTACCAGTCGATCCCTTCTTCTAGACTGGTTGGGTCACAAATTTCCTTACCGAGCGAGGTGGCGCAGTGGTTAGCACACTGGACTCGCAATCGGGAGGACGACGGTTCAATCCCGTCTCCAGCCATCATGATTTAGGTTTTCCGTGATTTCCCTAAATCGTTTCAGGCAAATGCCGGGATGGTTCCTTTGAAAGGGCACGGCCGATTTCCTTCCCTATCCTTCCCTAACCCGAGCTTGCGCTCCGTCTCTAATGACCTCGTTGTCGACGGGACGTTAAACAACACTAACCTAACCTAACCTAACAAATTTCCTTTCTTCCCAGTTTTATTCAGTACCTCCTCATTGGTTATGATATCGACCCATCTGATCTTCAACAATCTTCTGTCGCACCACATTTCGAAAGATTACATTCTCTCTTTATCTAAACTATTTGTCGTCCATGTTTCCCTTCCATACACAGCTACACTCCACACAAATACTATCAGAAAAGAGTGCTTGTCACTTAAATCTGTATTCGATGTTAAAAATTTCTCTTGTTCAGAAACGATTTCTTGCTGTTGACAGTCTATATTTTAGATACTTTCTTCCTCGGCCATCATCGGTCTTTTTCTGCCTAAATAACGTAACTCATGTACTGCTTTAAGTGTCTCATTTCCTAATCTAATTCCGAAAGTGTTACCTGATTTAATTCGATTACATATCATTATTGTTGGTCTACTTTTTCTGGTGTTTATCGTGTATCCTTCTTTCAAGAGACAGTGTATTCCGCTCAACTGCTCTTCCAAGTGCTTTCCTGTCTCCGACAGAATTACAACGTCATCGATAAAGCTCAGAGATCCTATTCTTTCATCTTGAATTTTAATTTGATCTCCAAATTTTTCTGTGGTTTCCTGTACTGCTTAGTCAATATACTGTTTGAATAATATCGGAGGTTGGCTACAACCCTCTCTCTACTACCTTCACAGCCACTGCTTCTCTTTTCATGCCCTCCAAGACTCTTATATAAGCCGTCTGGTTTCTGTACAAGTTGTAAATAGCCTTTAGCTCACTGCATCTTCCCCTGCAATCTTCAGAATGTCAAAGAGAGTATTTCAATCAACACTATCAAAAGCTTTAAGTTTTCCTTTCCCTAACCTAAGATATGTCGTAGGGTCATTATCGTCTCGCGTGTTCCCACATTTCTCTGGAATCCAAGCAGATTTCCTGAGATTGGCCTTTACCACATTTCTCATTCTTCTGTAAACAATTCATTAAATTTGATAACGAATATCTTCTGATATTTAGAAGGGCATGACAGGATTTGGCTGAACGTTAGAGAGAACAGTGGGCAGTGAGCACAGTGAAACATAACAACATGTCGTCCAGCCTTCAGGTGGCAGCATCTCTACGTGAAATGGCAGAATGCTGGCCTGCGTTCCGAGTTCCGATCGCGTAAATTATGGAGGTAATCCAATGTAAATGGCACGGTCTAAGGACCTTCTACGCCTTTGTGTGAGAAATGTGTAGTGTAACAACATGAACATCTTGACCGAATGTTGTCAAACTGGAATTCTAGTTCTTTCCATAGCATGGGATGTCTTCAGTAAAACTACATCATGTTCGGAATGCATTTAGATATTTCCAGTACATAAATAAGGAACTGTTACGGATGAAGCCTTTTGTGCCCTCGTTTTGCCTGTGTGGTGTGTCCAAAATGACTGGAATTTTGCAGAAGAGTTCGTGTAACTTGTCGAGTCATTGGCGTGAGGTTCATGAGAGCATTATACCAACATATCATATTGAAGCTATAGTGTAATGACTGCAGAACGTGTCCTGATGATACTGTAGGCTGTAAGCTGAGCAGGTACTGACACTTACAGGAAAATCCACTCCGCGATAAGATCCAAAGATTTTTTGACTGGCTCTGACGAACAGATGGATGTCAATAACTGAACTCCAAGCAATGTGAAGGGAAAGCTTTCTTTTGTTTTTGGAAAGGACAAGAATGAAAACTACGAAAATTCACTGCTACATGTAATTTAATAATAAAGGGTTCGAGCACATACGAAACGTCGCAAAAGGTGACATCTGAAAGTAGTAGTAGCCAAATGACTGTTGAGAGTAGCAAAACGAAAATATATTCCGTTTTCTTTTTTTGCCCTCGCTCATAACGAATTTGCTTTTCTTGATATGATACATTATACATCAAATGGCGCAAATAGACTCGGTCTGTAGTAGGCTTTAGTGAAAAAATCGGTTTCTGGCTCTTAAGACTCCATTAGCACGTGACATCAAGAATACATTCACTCGAATGAACAACGTCAAGAGTTATTCATCTGATGATAACAGCTATATCATTTTGGACAGCATCGATGTAAAACGCAAAACATGAAGTTCAGTTTCAGCTGTTATTTTTGCTATTTATTTATATAAGTGTCGCTCACATGCATCTCACGGGGATATGAAATGATGTGTCTAAAGCTAATTATTTAACTTCTATTGTTCCTCTAGGGGTCATTTTGGCGAGTCAACGCTGTATCAGTGTGAAGTGACGACTGTATATACAAACATATTTCTGCTAGAGAAATAGGTTATTTACATTACGCTGCTTTTGAGGTACCGTGGTGAGTTGGTGCAATTAATAGATTGGTTTCTCTTTGAAATGACAGCAGTTCTGTGAAGCTGTCATTCACAAGCATGGATCAGTGTGACAATGCCTCGCATATTCAGGCACGCTAAACTCAGAAAAGCATGGAACCATACAGATATCTAATGTTGTAGAACTACACCAAAATCCAACAGAAATACAGAGGGTAATTTTTTAGTTTATTTTTGCTATTCAACGAAAATAGTGAGAGCTTCATTTTTAATTCTGTGTGTCCTATTTCATATGGAAGTTAGTGAGTGAGCTGAGGGATGACTACGCTATTGAGCGGATGGAAATACCTATCGGAGTACACAGATAAAGATACATAGAAGGACCAATTGTGAATTATGATCCGTAAAGATCAACTGGACAAGATTATAAAGTAAGGTTGTTGCTACACTGCATGCTTGCGTTTTGTTATTGCTACACTGCTTGCTTGCGTTTTATTAAAATGAATTTGGAAAACGCAGTGTTTAACACGATTTTTCTTTATTGGTTTGAGCCAGTTAGTTCATTGTACAGATGAGAATAATTAAAGTTAACAGTTCACGTGGATTCCACTCAGGAGTTAGTTTTACCACTCCTTTACCAATCTCAGTAATTGATTTCATAGTAAAAAAATTTTTGTTACAAAGGATATTTTTGTGAGGATCATTGTAATTGTTGAGGAGGTACTATTAGTTTTCGGAATACAGTATTTTTGAAGGAGAAATCACTTTCAGCCTTTAGGATATTCAAATCTGGCCGCCGTTTCTTCATGAAAGAATGTAATTTTCCTGATTGTGTGTATTGTCGCAATGCACAGAGCGGAATCCATTTGCTTAAAAGGTGAACCAAGATTTGCTTAAAATATCTGCACATCCTTGCATTGTACTGAACAAAGATTTTTCTTCAGCGTTACATGTGCGTACGTGTTACGGTGTTTGGAAATTTATTTATTTAGTTTAAATACGTTGAATGTCAGGAAAATTTAGAGCAATACGTTGGTAATTATTTTCTTTCTGGTTTTAATTTTCATAAACTGTGGTATACATTCTTTTCAGAATGAAATTCTCTCGTCAGCTGCAAATATAATTTAATTTCGCTTTACCGACTTCAAAAAATCAAAGTGTCATCTTCAGAAACCTACAGAATTACGGATATTTTAAATCTAGAGACATAATCATATAATGTGTACATTTCAGGACAAACCATGGCATTATGCTTGATGATGAAGATATTGACATCTGCTAAACGAGTACTAAGTACTATTCTGTAATATGCTTCATATACGTCACGTAAATGTATAGCTGAGTTCCGAAGATCTGTACTGTCCCTAATTCTGTAGGCGTGTGATAATGACAAATTAATTTCTCGAAACAGGTGAAGCATATGAAAAATTTATTTGTAAATGACGACTGAATTTTATTCTGAAAAAGATTTTTGTTATTTATTATTTCAAAATTCTAGCATTTTTTTAATCCTGTCAGCTTGTGTACTGCATTTTCAAGCCACGTTCCGTGACGTCACAAATTGTAGAGTTGCACTGCACATCACAAATCCTACACGACCGCTTATGTAGTTTAGAGATTTGCTTTTCTAATTATTTTATTGAAGTTAGTTAAAGTAAAGGTGTACAGTTGCAGTTTTGATTACTTACTTTGTGAGATAGCGTATCTGTAACTACAACACTAGCATTGTTCAGCAATCCAACACAGAGTTAAAGATAAGAAACCGGTCCAGGTTCAGTTCACGATACAAAAACTGTTCTTATTAAGAAATGTTACAATTGAATGTAGACTTATTGTTCAAGAAATATAAACAAGAATCACCACAGTAGCACGTGAACAGTCGACCAGCTTTCATTTCTGAGAAGGTCTCTGGCAAGCACCGGGCCATAATAGTCGGCTCTATGTTCGTTTTTCAAAGTCGCTTACTTCAGTAGATTCCTCCAGTTGCGGCCACTATCATTGCTATTGTTGAAAGAGAATATATTTAAAAACGTTTGTTAAGTCTGCTAAGCCAAGAGGCCTTAGTACAAAACTGTATCGTTCACAATAGATTTTGCATAGCGTGGCCACACAGAATAAATATGTGTGCACACTGAGAAAAGAAAGGGAGGAGATAAGTTAATTTTCTTACAATAATAGTAACAGCTTTGCTAGAAATGACAAAAATAAACAAGGTGAAGATTGGTAGTGTCTTAAATCTGTTGGTGCAATGTATGCTGCGGACTACATATTAAAGTGGCAGCAGATATGCCGTGGTGGTGAATAGAGTGATATGCGAAATAATAGGCGTGGTATCATTCATAATTTAAAGGAAAAAAGTGTATGGAATAGAAATAGGCACTGCTACATGATTAATTCGTGTAGGCCGTAGAATAACGCGACTAAAAGAAAACAAAGACATAGAATATTCGTAAAATAAAACTATCAACTTGGGTTCGGAACAGATCGAAGCAGAATAATTTCCGAAAAATAGTGTGAACAACAACAATTTATATATAGCATTAACAACTGCTATTAGCTATGTCTCGACGGCAACAGCAGAACGCTGGCTGCGCATAAACCACAGTATTGACTAACAGCGGCTCGAATCCGACCCCTTATATTTCTGACACTCCTCGTTTTATGTTGATTGGGATTCAGTTAAAACAGCGTGGGACAACAGGGAGCAACAGCTGCGCGTAATGCTTATATTTTCGGGTCAGCTGTGTATTTTGATAATGACTGATAATGAACAGGTGTAGCGGTCCAGATTACAGTAATGAATGTGGAATGCATTTTAAGTGTGCCACAGATCCACCGCGGCCATGTTGGCCGACTACGCGATTGCTGCGTGGCACTGCGCACGCGCGCTCGCTCTGCCGGCAGTGTTGCCAATTTATCTGAGCGGCCACACACGTAGCTGCCATATTTCTATATTAACGAACAATTTACAACAGGGCCGTGCCTCCCGCAGCGGACGTGTTGTTTATGGCTCCACTGGATCATGAAGAAATAATGAGCGTCGGCTATTGCACAGTGTGCGGTTCGATGCCCAGACTGTTCGCTGCAATGGCTGTCTTTCTCTATTAATTGTCTGTCCTGGGGGCTTGACACCTAACGTAACGATGAAAAAGCTATACAAACGCAAACGTAGAGCACCCTAAATATCAACACTGCCGCGAGGAAAAAATAAAATTTCATTTGAACGTTAGTGATGTGTTCTTGCAGGATCTCTTTCAACTGCTATTAGGTTTTCCATATCTGCATAATATCTGTATGTTGTCGAATGGCAATAGCAAATCAAATTCATTATTCAGTACAGTGTTCCATAAATTCATTATGCATCAATAGAATAAGTAAGGTTGGCAATGTTACTACCTAAAACCACCTAACACATATGGAAATATGTCCTATTGACTTCCATAACTAATATGGACAAACATAATACTGAGTTATTAGAATGATCTTTGTAGTGCACTTGAAAATGAAAAAATTATATAAAGTAGCAAAAAGTGAAATTAGTTATTCAAATGTGTATTATCAACTGATTAATATTAACTTATGAATAATATGACAAATATATTTTACAACAAAGATAATTCTTTTAGTTTATGGTTTGTGCATATTTGATCCTGAAGACCCAAGAGAAAAGCAGGGAAACTTCTTTTATATCAGACCAGCTAGTTACCTGTGATGTAGACATAGTGTCTTTGACTAGCAACAAACGACCTCAGTCCCTGGTTGGAAACTTTCCACTTCTTAAATATTGAATAAAAATCATTACCCACGGCGGCCGATGACTTTCAGCATAAGAAATCACCCTCGTTCTGTCAATGGCTTTGCCAAAGAGGGAGTGGAAGGAGGTTAAAGACACTTCTTGCCATTGCTGTGGGAAACTGTCCCGAAACGTGGAATAATCAATAACGATCAATGCATGAGAATGCAGACAGCAATAGAAACCTCTGAATTAGAGATACATAATGTGGATGGAGTGTGGGAAAGCCGCAACGCAAAAGATTACAAGCATTTGAGATACGGTGCTAAAGAAGATTGTTGAAAATTAAGTGTACCACTGAGGTTCACTGTAGAATAGGCGAGGAAAGGTGTATATTGTCAACACTGACAAGAGAAGGGACAGGATGAATAGGGCACATGTTAAGACGTCAGAGAATAACTTCCATTTTATTGGAGGTAGCTAGAGTGGGTAAAGTCCGCTGCTCGTGGTTTCGTGGTAGCGTTCTTGCTTCCCGAAAATTGGGCCCTGGGTTCAATTCCCGGTGGGGTCAAGGATTTTTTGCCTTCCTCGTGATGACTGGGTGTTGTTGTGTCGTCTTCATCATCATCATTCATCCCCATGATGGCATACCACCTCCACTAGGACCTTGCCTAGTAAAGCGGTGTGGGTCTCCCGCATCGTTCTCCTACACTCTGTAAAGAAGCATGGGACTTCATTTCATTTCATAGAGGGTAAAAACTGTACGGGAAGACAGAGACCGGAGCACATCAAGCAAATAGTAAGGGACTTAGGTTGCAAGTGCTACTCTGAGATGAAGAATCGTCACAAGACTGATCACTCAAAAGAAGTGTACCCACAGGACTTGTGACCTGTAACTGAAAAAAAGTCTCATGATGTTCTTTCCGATGGAAAAAGATTCCAGACAAGTCCTCTATCCGGATCTCCGCAGGCGACGGGCAAGGGAGAGGTGGGATAGGTGGCCATGGGAGAAAGACTGAATTACCAACGGACGGGTAGCATTTCTACGAGTCGGTGTGTAAAATGGTAGAAGTTCAAATGTGGTAGAGAATCTAGAAAGTCTGCAAAGGGCAATGCTAATGATTCTAGATATAGTGGAGATCAGTGAAGTGAAATGGGAAGGAGACACAGACTTTTGGTCAGACGAGTGCAGGGTAATATCAACAGCACCAAAAAATGTTATTCCGGGGATAAGATACATTATGAATACAGAGGACAGAGAGTTACTGTGGACAGTTCAGTGACTGAGGACAATAATTTAGTTATATATACCGACTCCGTAATCATAAGATGAAGAGACAGAGAAATTATATGAGGATATAGGAAGGATAACTCAGTGTGTGAAGGGAGATGAAAATCTAATAGTAAAAAAAAAGTGGAATGCTTTTGTAGGGGAGGGAGTAAAAGGAAGAGTCGCCGGAGAATATGGGCTTCGTAGTAGGAACGGGAGAGGAAATAGACTGATTGACTCCTGTAGTAAACATCAGTTAGTAATAGCGAATACTCTGTTCAAGAATCACAATAGGAGGACTTATACTTGGAAAAGGTCAGGAGATACGGAAACATTTCGGTTAGATTACATAATGGCCAGGAAGAGATTCCGAAACTGGACTGCAAGACGATCCCAAGGGCAGGGATGGACTCAGATCACAATTTGGTAATGGTGAAGAAAAGCTGAAGTTTAAGAGACTAGTCAGGAAGAATCGGTGCGCAAAGAAATGGGATACGAAAGTACCAATGAATGAAGAGACAGTCTTGATATTTTTTGAGACTATGGATACTGTGATAACGAATAGCTCAATAGGCAGTTCGGTTGAAGAGAAATGGACATCTCCGAAAAGAGATAAAAAGATACAAGAAAGACACTTGTGAAGATTCCACGAGTAAAAAATGAAGTACTTCAGATGATAGAGAGAAGAGGTAGTACACAAATGTTCAAGAAAATTCAAGAACACAGAAACACAATTATGTCAGGAACGTAACAAATAGGAAGTGAGGAAAAAATTAGGCGGAATGGCTGCATGAAAAATGGGAAGAGGTTGGAAAGACCGCTACAGTTCAAAGATTCCCGAACCGTGCACGGCTCATGTTCATCCCATTTATTGTTTGTCATCTTCTATTACGGTACTGCCGCCTCGTTTTCTTATCCCATTTACTGGCGTCACTAACTTCCTGCCTTACTTGCCCGTTAACGGCTTACCGTATCGGTAAGTGCACTGTCGTACCATCTCTGGAGCGACCGATAGTATTTCCGGGTCGTCGTGTGTCTGGCAGTCAGTTCACGATCCACCAGCAGTGCAGTCGGGACCGCAGCAGCAGTGAAGTTGGGGACGGAGCGCCGCTGAGGCGCCGACAGCCAGTGCTCGCCGACCGCTGGCGACACGCATGAACTGTCCGACGGAGGAAGACTGGAGCGGGACGACCCTTGGTTGGTTGGTTGGTCGTTCCGTTGGTCGTCTCATCGGCCGACGTATATTTGCTCCTTTCACCGTTTCCGGGCCTGGGCAGTTGGTCGGTTGGCGTGGAGCTGCGAGGAAGTACAGTGGCGCGTGTCTGGCCGGGGCCGGGCGGCGTCCACGCGCGGTCGGAATGTGAGGCGCTGTTCCCATTGCTACGAGGCCCATGGCTCACCGATCCCGGACACGAAAGATAAGTTATCCCGTCGCTTGGTCCTTGACTGTCTGTCGGTTGCGTTGCCGTCGGATTGAGAATCGTTGGGCCGACTGCCTGTCTCACCTAAGCGAGCGTTTGTGTTTGTATTCCAGGCCGACCCTAGGAACTTCTCAGCGCCCTGTGGTGTACTGTCTTTTTTATTTCTTCTTGTTGGTTGTAGTTGTATGGCTTCTAGCCGATTTTTTTAATATTAAGGTTGTTTTGCCCTTAAGGCGTAAGATGCTTTAGGCTTCAGCCTAATTTAAAGAACTGTTGCCGGCCGGTGTGGCCGTGCGGTTAAAGGCGCTTCAGTCTGGAACCGCGTGACCGCTACGGTCGCAGGTTCGAATCCTGCCTCGGGCATGGATGTGTGTGATGTCCTTAGGTTAGTTAGGTTTAAGTAGTTCTAAGTTCTAGGGGACTGATGACCTGAGTAGTTAAGTCCCATAGTGCTCAGAGCCATTTTAAAGAACTGTTTCACGTAAGACCTTCGGCATTTTAAAGGTTTTAATGTTGTTGGTCTTGGGCCTTCATTCGATTCTGAGTTCGAGCTGTTTTGCTCTTAAGGACTTCGGCCAAGTTCAAAAAGCTGTTTCACGTAAGGCCTTTGGGGTTTTAAAAATTTTAATGTTGCTGAATTTGAAATGTTGGGCCAT
Source organism: Schistocerca serialis cubense (assembly GCF_023864345.2). Lineage (NCBI taxonomy): Eukaryota > Metazoa > Arthropoda > Insecta > Orthoptera > Acrididae > Schistocerca > Schistocerca serialis. Next base: position 440,022,514 of record NC_064642.1, on the reverse strand, counting down.
CAGCCGATTTGCAATTTGAGTTGTTTTGTTCTTAAGGCCTTCAGCCTAAGCTAAAGAACTTTTTGACATAAGGCCTTTGGTATTTAAAAAAATGTTATGGAGTTCAAAATGGTTTAAATGGCTCTGAGCACTATCGGACTTTACATCTATGGTCATCAGTCCCCTAGAACTTAGAACTACTTAAAACTAACTAACCTAAGGACATCACTCAACACCCAGTCATCACGAAGCAGAGAAAATCCCTGACCCCGCCGGGAATCGAACCCGGGGACCCGGCCGTGGGAAGCGAGAACGCTACCGCACGACCACGAGCTGCGGACTGTTATGGAGTCTTAAGTATTAGACCTTCAGTCGATTTGAAATTAACTTGTTTGGTCTTGAAGTGTCTGGTTCTTTTGGCCTTCAGCCTAACTAAAGAAATGTTTCAAGAGAAGGCTTAGCCTTTTAAATTTCTGATTTTGGTTGAGCTTTAAGTTACTGACTTTCAGCCGTATTTAAATTAAAGTGGTCTTGCCCTTAAGGCATGACATTGTACGGCGCATTCAGCCGCTAATTAAGATCCAAAACTAAAGCTGTGTTTTTTCTTTAAAAATTTTTTTTGTGGTGTTTGATCAAATAAAAGATTGTATGTTCGAGTGTAACTGACAACCGCTTATTTTGGCCCCTTTCCACAACTTAAACTACCGGTCCTGCCATGCAAGTTTAGCTGAGCGTCTCAGTTCCTTCAGTTAGATCACGACCGGTTTCGGGATCTTACGCGCCCATCGTTAGGTGTTATACTCAAAATAGCAAAAGACGGAGATAATAATGGTTCTTACACGCGGTAATACACATAAAAAGGCAAACAAAAAGCACTATATTACAATCAAAATATCCACAGGTGTACTGCCGGTCTACAGTGTCCAACGGGCACAATATTACGGCGATCATACATGTCGCCATCATCAGGTGAACTGACGGACTGAGCTCCTGTGAACGTGCCGGTACGGAGATCCGTACGCTATGGCTGCTCAGGGGGATCTGGGTTCGGTCGCGGCGGCGGCGGATTTAAATACCCTCCGCCCGCGGCGCACTCCCTCCGCCGTCCGCGCTCCGCGCCACGTTCACGTGGTGGAACAGATTGCCACGGCGTCTGAGATGACGTCGGTGTGATGGCTCTGTCCGCCGTGGTCGTCACAACTATACGTTTGCTCGATTGACTCTTGATTAACCCAATCGCTGGTTCCCAAGCCTTGCTAAGATTATAGCCACAGTCACGGTGTATGAGGTCGTCATTGGTGGGAATTTCGATGGCCTCTCTAACAACGCTGTCCCAGTATATCGACGTCTGTACCAGAAGCCTCGTGCGTTCATACTCCATAGCGTGATTTTCCGACAAACAATGTTCAGCGACCGCCGACTTGCTCGGATACATCAGTCGAGTGTGCCTCTGGTGTTCACGGCATCGATCCTCGACGGTACGCATCGTCTGACCAATATACGACTTGCCACATTGACACAGAATCTGGTACACGCCGGCCTTCCTCAAACCGAGGTCATCTGTGGCGCTCATCACCAGTGCACGAGTTTTATTCGGAGGGCAAAACTCAGTTCCGACCTGATGTTTCTTCAAAATGTGGGCGATTTTCCCCGAGAGAGCGCCTGTATATGGAATAAACGCAGTGCCTACCTCCTCCCTCGTGATTTCATCCTTCTCCACAGGTTGTGCTGTAGTGGTTGGGCGGAGTTCACGTTGAATCTGCCACTCTGAGTACCCATTTTTTCGAAACACTTCTCCGATATTCCAATTCCTGGGGTACATTCTCTGCGTCAGAGATAGTGCGCGCCCTATGTACTAGTGTTTTAAGTATCCCATTCCTCTGTGAAAGGTGGTGGCAGCTGTCTGCGTGCAAATACAGATCAGTGTGCGTTGTCTTCCGATACACCCCATGACCTAGGGTGCCGTCAGCCCTTCTTTTGACCAAGACGTCAAGGAAAGGTAATTTACCCTCCGTTTCAGTCTACATAGTGAATTTGATGTCGCGAACGTCTGACTTTTTTCCGCAATGTGGCCCACTACTTTGCCATAGGGTCCCAAAGGTTCAACGACCACGTCTTGGGGCACCTCGAAAGGGATTTCAAATATCCGAACTGTTCGAAGACCGAAAGCAGCGTCGTATGCCTCACCCCCCCCCCCCCCCCAATACACCTGTTGGAATGTTTGAATTTCAGTCCTATCGCGAGCTGCTGAACTACGTCAGCGCATGCTTCCTCCAACACCTTTTTAATGTAGACAATACTGCCGGTAATAGAGAAGGGAATACCTATCACTTTTTGTGGGGTCAGACGTAGCTCTTCTCGAATGAATTGTTCGACTAAAATTTTCTTATCAAAATTCAGTCTTGATCGCACCCTGTATGCTACAAGAACATAGGTGACCAGTTTCTGTCATATCACATGACATCATCAGACCTGTAATTTAATTTAGGAAGTAATAGAAACCTTACTAGATTGACATTAAAATATGACAAAATGCTTATACCTATGGCATCCTTCGAAGATGGTAGGTAGAGCACTCTTCGTAATATTTCTAGTTGGAAGTTTAAAATTGTGATATAAATATTTACGTACTGTTCTAAGGTACATTTCTGTCATGGATACAAGTGGGTCCTATGATTTTCTGAACAAAAGAGTACATATGTGTTCATAGAATTTCGTCAAAGAGATCATAAAAATGTTTTTCACGAAAATCCAACTGTTCATTGAGAAGCACTGACGGTTCATCTCTATAATGGGCATATATCTCGATCACCTCCTAAATATTTAATAATAAACCTTTATTAGCGTAATGAAGGAATTGCAAATTTTGTTGTACCGTCCCTTCGGCATGCTTATTAAAAGTTATGTGACGGCCGAAGACTGATTTTCCTCTTGCGGTACCTGATGTATGTTCTTTGTATCGTATAGTAAAGCTCCAGCCTATTTGGCCAATGTATATTTTTCTACAATTTTCACAAGCAACATTGCCTCGTAATAACACATGCACTGCAATATCGTAGATGAAGCAGGTGAAGGGCGTACTGCAAATGCAAAGATCGATGAAAAGCCTTCCAGTTCACTGGAAGAAAGTGAAGACTGACCTGAAATCAGCCCAGTTTCACTAGAATTAAAGGCAATTCTATATCTTTTTATAAATGTATTCACGAGACTTCACGTGATGTTAAAAAACTGGGCAAGAAGTTATGAGAGAAAACAACAATTATTCATTTTTCAGTACAGGTAAATGCAGTAAGGCTTGCCAAACTTGGATGAAATTGGTCACTAAAAACGATCGGATCAAAAAGCATGCGCAAACTAAAATATAAAATCAGCTATGGGATGGAAGAACCAAGTGAAGAAGGGCGGAAAAACCCAGGAAAAATATAGAATGACCGAATCTTGAGTCTACATCTGCATCTACGTGATTACTCTGCTGTTCACAATTAAGTACCTGCAGAGGTTTCATCGAACCACCTTTGAGCTACTTTTCTCTACCGCTCTACGAAGAGTGCTCCGGAAAAACGAACAATTTCCGTGCGAGCTCTGATTTCTGCTATTTTGTTACGATAATTATTTCTCCCTATGAAGGTGGCTATTCTCACCCTCTGAGGAGACTGTTGGTGACTGAAATTTTATGAGAAGGCCCTGGTGCAGCAAAATATGCCTCTAATTTAATAACTGGGACCCTGCTTCGTGTATCATATCTGTGTCACTCTCTCCCCTATTTCACGTAATACAAAACGAGCTGCCATTTATTTGAGCTTTTTCGGTGTCTTCCGTCAATCCTATCTGTTTAGGATCCCACACCGCAGAGCAATACTCCAGAAGACGGCAGACAAGCGTAGTGTAAGCAGTCACTTAAGTAGACTTGTTACACTAAGTGCTCTGCCTATGAATCGTAGTGTTTGGTTTGCTTTGCTTCTCACAAAATTATCTACGTGATCGTTAAGAGTTAAGTATTCGTAATTTTAATGCCTACCTATTTAGTTGAGTTTACAACCTTCAGATTTGTGTGATTTATCGTGTAACTGAAATTTACCGGAATCTTTTTAGTGCTCAAGTGGATGACTTCACAGTTGTCATGACTTAGTCAGTTTACAGTTTATACGCCGTACCCTGTACCTTTTCTATATCATTTTGAAATTCGTTTTCACCTTCTAATGACTTTACCTGATGGTAAATGACAATAGCATCTGCAAACAGTCTAAGAGGGCTGCTGAGATTGTATCCTAAATTGTTTGTGTACATCAGGAACAACAGAGGGCCCATAACGCATCCTTGCGGAACGCTCAATATTAACTCTGTTTTACTTGATGACTTTCCGTCAGTTACTAAGAACTGTGACATTTGCAACAATAATTTGCTAATCTAGTCATGCAGTTGAGACGATATTCCATAGATTTGCAATTTAATTGCAAGTTCCTTGTGAGGAACGGTATGAAAAGCCTTCTGTAAATCTACAAATATGGACTGCATTTGACGTTCCTGTCCGTAGCATTTATTTCTCTGTGAGAATAAAGAGGTACTTGTGTTCCACCACAACGATATTTTCTGAATCCGTGTTAGCTATCTGTTAAATCGTTTTCTTCGAGGTGATTCATAATGTTCGAGCACAGTATATGTTACAAAATCATACTGAAAATCGACATTAGTGGTATGATTCTGTAATTCATCAGATTGCTCCTAATTCAATTCTTGGTGTTGGTGGGACTCGTGCAACTTTCCAGTCCTTTGGTAAGGGTCTTTCTGCAAGTTACCAATCGTATATGATTGCTAACACTGTAGCTACTGTATCAGTGTACTCGGAAAGGAACCTGACTGGTAAACAATCTGGACTGTAAGCCTTGTCATTCTTATGTTTTTTTTAAGGTCCCTGTCGTCACACCAAGGGTATCTGCTTCTAAGTTACTCATGTTGGCAGTCGTTCTTGATTCGAATTCTGAAGTACTTACTTCGCCTTCTTTTGTGAAGGGATTTCGGAAAACAGTGTTTAGTAACTCTGCTTTAGTGGTGCTGTCATCAATAACATCACGATTGTTATCGCGCAGGGAAGATATTCATTGAGACCTGTCCCTGGAGCACTTTACATATGACCAGAGTCTCTTTAGGTTTTCTGATAGACTTCAAGGCAGAATTTCATTGTGGAAACTGTCAAAAGCATCTCGCATTGAAGTTCACGCTAGCTTGCGAGCTTCCGTATGCTGACGTATTTTGAGTATCACGGGGAATCAGTGCCACCTCTTATTAATTTATTTGGTGTATATTTCTCAGTCGTCGTCGACACAAACTCTATGAATTTAAATCAGGGTTGTTCTACACTCATATTGTCAGATTTGAAGGAGTGGTGACAATCGTTTAAGAGGGTATCATTCGAACCTTATCTGTTTGCTTAGGCAGATGTATTCTGCGCTTATTTTTGGTGGCTTTGGACGTTATGGTATTCAGACTAGCTACAACAATCTTGTGGTTACTAATACCTGTAAGTGTCACGATGCTCCTTATTTTGTCAGGATTATTTGCTGCTAAGAGGTGAAATATGTCTTCATTTCGAGTGGGCTCATAAACTAGTTGTTCAACATAATTTTCTGAAAACACATTCAGTACGATTGAGAACGACGTTTTATTCCTATGACCGACATACATTCTCGCCAACATACCGAGGGTAGATTAATTGTATGAGTGAGGTATATGTTTGCAATGACACTCAAGTTCTCTTTGAACTGTTCAGAAATTGTATCATCTGAGTCTGAGGCTGGTAAAAGGAATCAATAATTAATTTATTCATGTTGTTAAGTATAACCTCAACCAATACTAACTCACAAGAGCTAGCTACTTCAATTTCAATACACAGTAAACTACATCTGAGAGCAATATACACTCCTCCACGAACTGTATTTCATCCTTCCTTTCTGAACAGCTAGGTCCTTTGCAAATATTTTGCCTGAACCTATTTCCGGCTTCAGCCAGCTTTCTGTGCCTATAACTATTTGAGATTCAAAGCTTTCTCTTAGCGCTTGGAGCTCTGATTATTTTCCAACACAGCTACGACAATTCACAATTGCAATACTGATTGTTCCTAAGCCTACACTCCCGTGTGTTTGTTGTGTGCCCTTTGAAACTGAAGCATTTGCTGCACTTCCAGAGACCCTCTAACCTATATATATATATATATATATAACGCCCGTATATATATATATATATATATATATATATATATATATATATATATATATATATATATATATATATATAACGCCCGTTCCCTTTCACACAGGCCCTGCTACCCGTGTAGCAGCTTCCTGTTTGTAATGCACTCATAACCTATTTAGCGAAACAGAGAAACTCGCCCCTATGGCGCAAGTCGAGGAATCTGCAACCTACGGCGTTCGCAGAGCCTCCTAAGCCTCTGATTCAGACCCTCCACTCTGCTCGCTGCGAAATGATCTCAGTCGGTTCTGTCGACGATGCTGCAGATGAGGATCTCCGTCTTCAACTCGCAAGCAAGACTGGCAGTCTTTACTTCTTCTGCTAGCTGCTCGAAATCAAAGAGAGTCTCTTCCAATCCAAAGTGACACATATCGTTCATAACAACATGAGCCAAAAACTGCAGCTGACTGCATCCAGAAAAAACTCGTTTCATACCTGGAATGACCCTGACACATTGGATTCCTTTCCCTCCTTCGCAGCCATATCTCTAAGAGTCCGAGTTACGCTATTAATGCTGGAACTCCCAACTTCCAGTAATATCATCCTCTGTAACTGCGCAGATCTTGCACGCCGAGAGGATTCCTCTGTAACTGTGTGAGAGATTTCATCTGGCTCAGGGACTTCATCAGCCACAGAAGGTGACCGAAATCTGTTCGTCAGAGAAACCAATCGGCCTTCACTGCCAGCCACATCTTGGAGCGCCTTCCCACTCAACCTCGATGTGGGCAGTGCCCAGGGCAGCCGCAGTAGCGGACCGATAAGAGGACACGTTGATCGTGCTGGACGTCCCTCGAATTGTCCCATCTGGCTCCCCACAGTGATGCCCAATGACAATGGCAATGACCGAAGCTAACACCGCCTGTAGCTAGGACTGAAGGTCACCAACTCGACTTAAAGCAGCAATCACACTTTCTGTCCATATTGAAGCCGACCTGACAAATAGAAATACGGTTGAAGCTATAGAAGGATGACTATTAAAATAAGTGGCTTCTTATTAGAAACTGTATAAACTCACAGTAATCTGCTGTGCTGCTGTTGCTAGGGCGGCTACCACATGACTGAGGGATCTTATAACTACAAGTGGCTCTTAAAACACAAGAAAAAATGCCTGGCGTCATGCAGGCAGTGGTTCTATCCTTGTCCTTATAAAAATGGTTCAAATGGCTCTGAGCACTATGGGACTCAACTGCTGTGGTTATCAGTCCCCTAGAACTTAGAACTACTTAAACCTAACTAACCTAAGGACATCACACACATCCACGCCCGAGGCAGGATTCGAACCTGCGACCGTAGCAGTCCCACGGTTCCGGACTGCGCGCCTAGAACCGCGAGACCACCGCGGCCGGCCTTGCCCTTATATATAAAATTCTCGTGTCACAGTGTTAGTTGCCATACTCCTCCGGAACGGCTCGATCGATTATGATGAAATGTTACTTGTATATTCGGTAGATCTGAGAATCGGTCGTAATCTATTTTGCATATCCCTGTGATAGGGGTGGCCCACTCCAAAAAAATTTTTCTAATTTTTGGACAGAACTTTTTATTTTTATTTTTTTATGATGTGGCATTAAAAAATAGACACAACCCTAAATTTTCACCCTTCTACCACCAACCCCTATTTTTTAACAGCGATTTTAGTAATTTAATAATTTTCACCACCGGTCGATAACTGATCAATTATCACTTGATCAGTTATCCCCGCCAGGTGTCTACCGGTGATAGTCTTTCACTATTCGATAGGTAGGTAATTGAAGAAAACGTACCAAAAGCAAAGACTCGAATATCCCTCTTTGCATTGACGTAACTAGATAGAGAAGTTTAACTAGGTAGCACGCGCCATTCGCCAAACAGACATTAAGGTCTCGCCATTTTCATTATCCGGGCTGTTATGCCGTGATCGGTTGATGAATTCTGTGTCAATTCCCAGCGTTTCGTCCCCGTCTGCGGGAGACATCTTCAAGGGGGTCCGTGGCTCGATGGAAGGTCCAACACACCCACTGGCTCGCTACTGCTCTCCTTTGATACTCTAAAAGAATTTAATCGTACAATATTTTTACGTACAAAAGAAAATCAATGCGTTTGCACTTGGCCTTATTCATAATGCTGGCGAACGCGTTTCGACGCGAAATTGCAGCTATGTTTGTATGCTCATGGAGGAGCCGTGTATTGGCTGCAATTGTTAAATCCGCGCGATCTACCGTAGGAATGCTAGAACTAATAGAGGCCGGTACTGCCGGACTTCCCCCTAAGCCTTTTCTCACTCCCTACACAGTTTTCAGCCATTATTATTGTCTGTTTCACGAGCTCCCGCCAACAACGGCTATTGTGTTACACGTATATATTGTGTTACACGTATACATTATTCTTATAGACTACAGATGATTTATATGGCAAAACAACGATTGCCGGGTCAGCTGTAACATATAAAGATTTTCAGAGGCGGAACGAAGTTCGCCGGGTATAGCTAGTGCACTATGTAATTAATAAAGCGCGGAACTGTGCCTGATATATAAACAAACAAGCACAAAATGTAGGAGTTGAAACTAGAGAACACTGACGAAATTTAAAAGAATTCACTTCTTATCAGAAGCCCTGTGTCGATCGTTCAGAAGAACCATGAAAGGCTACAACGCAAATGTTGCGGCAGAGGGCGATAGCGACATCAGCTTCTTTGCAATCGGAAGATTTTGAATTTAAAGCTTCACAAACGTGGCTTGATACCTTCGTGGTAAAGCTTAGGATTCGGCAGCGACATGATACCAGATTTGTCACCACGAAGGAAACACGTACATTCGAAGAATTATCGCAAACGACAGATCATTTTCAACGTCAAATGTCGGCTATAATTCCACACTTCGACTTTGATTTTGTGATTAATACGGATCAATGAGGATGCGAATATCACACTAGCTGTAAAAGAACAGTCTCGCATCGTGGTGCAAAAGGCACGGAACTTGCTGTCTATCGGTTAAATGACTTGACACCTTCATATTGTTGTGTTGGCAGAAGAGTCAACATCGTGTTACTAGTGGAGGCCGAAATGCACGCGTTTTAGCTCACGCAGGCTGGCGTGAGGTCTGGAACATGACAAGGAATTAGAATTCAGAAAGCGGACGTAATTAGTTTGATACTTAACTTTAATCCATTAATGATGAACGTCGCTCTTGACGGTACATGATTCACAATATTATCTGTTCAGAATATATTCTTGAAGAATATGGCGCCTTGCTAGGTCGTAGCAAATGACGTAGCTGAAGGCTATACTAAACTGTCGTCTCTACAAATGAGAGCATATGTAAACAGTGAACCATCGCTAACAAAGTCGGCTGTACAACTGGGGCGAGTGCTAGGGAGTAGACTAGACCTGCCGTGTGGCGGCGCTCGGTCTGCAATCACTGATGGTGGGGACACGCGGATCCGACGTATACTAACGGACCGCAGCCGATGTAAAGGCTACCACCTAGCAAGTGTGGTGTCTGGCGGTGACACCACACATATACCACCAATTTCGGTATAATATTGTTCGGAAAACTCCTGCCAACAGTCTTCATTCGACTTCAAGAAGTTATCTGACAACTAGGTCCTCGAGTGTAACAAGAACTCAACCAATTACAGGGAAACCATCCGAACGTGTGCGCAACCGCCACAAAATAAAGTTAGTTGAGAAAAGGAACACAAAATCGTTTCTAGGATAAAATTATGCAACCTTATGTTAAAAACGAGCTGTACCTCTTCATTACTGATTCATGGTGGAGAGAGCGATCCTACGTTACACGAAGAAATTTTCATGGATAAACTGAAAGTAATTCCTCCGAAGTGTACGCCACTCTGTCAGCCCTGTGACGTGTACTTTCAGAGGCAAATAAAAGTTCATCCAAAAACTGTAGAACTGTTTTACGCTCATTGCAGAGCAAAGGAAGCTCACAACTACATGCGACGCAAAAATAAACCATGCATTTATTCATAATCATTTGCAAGCTTCAGTTTTCGGAAAAATGATCGTTACGGATGTTTTGTCACGAAATTATCGCCAATTCGTGACATGTTCAGCAATATTAACGACGTTTCTTTTCCAAATGAGGTTCTTATGAAGAAACCTGCCTCCGCATGATGCTCACCGTGTTCCGAATTTCTCTGTTTCAGATGTTTCTACGATCGCTATCACGCAAGGGATTGCATTAAATCTCCTACAGGAATAAAATATAAGAATTAATATAAGAATTACAGAAGAATGAAATATAAGAACGTAAGAAATAAAGCCCCTGAAAGTACCATATGTTTGTCGATTACACACCGAGCTTAAAAAACATCATGGGCTAACGATATTCATGGTAGTGTCACGTACACAAGATATAAAAGGGCAGTGCTTTGAAGGAACTGTCATTTGTACTCATATGCTACATGTGAAAAGGTTTCTGATATGATTATGACTGCACGGCGGGAATTAATAGACTTTGAACGCGGATTGATGGTTGGAGTTAGACGGAGGGGGCATTCCATTTCGGGAATCGTTAGGGGATTCAGTATAGCGATATCCACAGTGTCAAGGGCGATCTGGGAATAGTAGGTTTCAGGCATTACTTTTCATCATCGACAGTGCAGTTGCCGACGTCCTTTATTTAAGAACCGAGAGCAGCGGCACTTGCATAGAGCTGTCAGTGCTAACAGACAAGGCAATCCGTGTGAAATAACAGCAGAAATAAATGTAGGACATCCAACGAACGTATGCATTAGGACAGCGCGGCAAAATTCAGCATTAATGGGCTACAGCAGCAGATGGCCGACACAAGTGTCTTTGCCAACAGCATGACATCGTTTGCAGCTGCCCTCCTTGGCTCGTGACCATATTGGTTGTAGCGTTAGACGAATTGGAAAGCGCGGCTCGGTCGGATGAGCCCTTACTTCTGTTGGTAAGAGGTGACTGTAGGGTTCGAGTGTGATGCAAACCCCCACGAAGCAATGGACCCAAGTTATCAACAAGTCATTGAGAAAGCTGGTGTCCGATCCGTAAAGGTGTGGGCTGTGTTGACATCAAATGAACTGGCTCCTATGGTCCAACTGCACCGATCTTTTATTGGCTATAGCTATATTCGGCTACGTGTAGACCATTTGTAGCCATTCATGGACTTCATGTTCCCAATAACGATGCCATGTCACTCGGCCACAGTTGTTCACTGTTAGATTGAAAAACATTCTGGACACATACGGGCGAATGATGTGGCCGCCCAGATGGCTAGATACGAATCACATCGAACATTTATGGGACCTAGTCGAGAGGTCAGTTCGTGCACAACGTGCTGCACGGGCAACATTCTTGCAATTATGGGCAGCTATAGAGGCAGCATGGCTCAGTATCTCTGCAGAGGACTCCCAATGACATGTTGAGCGTATCGCTGCACTACACTGGGAAAAAGGAGGTCAGACACTATATTAGGAGGTACCCCATGAACTTTGTCACCGCAGTGTCTAATAAATGTATGCTGATTGTGAAACATAGTTGTAATTTTACAGTTGGTATAACGCCCTTGTAACGCCTACCTTTATAAAAGACGTAACTTTCTACTGACATGGACTGATAAATGAGAAAAACACAATAATCAGGTTTGGATAACGGGGCGGAATAATGAGAATCCGCGACTCTGCATCGAAGTTACGTGGAAGTAATTGACCGTCGTTTCCTCAGAAACAGTCGAATATCTGTGGATAAGCTGAGACAGGTTTAAATGAGCCATCTTTCGTCGAGAGAAGTTTCTGGGAAATCGGATTATTGCAGTTTCCACGTTCTCCTCGTGAGTAAGTGGCCTTCCCGAGATATTTGAAGCATGTAGTGTATTACGAAAAGCAATTTCACGTAATTTTCCTGCAACCTTTCGTAGGAAAGGTGCAGTCAAAAACTTTCCTGCTTTATAGCTCTCGTGTTGGCTGTAGTGGCAACACGTCTCCTGGTGTCTTTGAATAATCCTTGCAACAGCTGACACACTGGACTTACATTTGTAAGGACAACAGTTGAAATCATCATTCGTCTGTCCAGTATACTTCCCACAGATTCCCTGAATCGCTTAAGGCTACTGCTGCGATCTTTCCTTTGATAAGGGCGATGCATCTCCACGACAGTGTAATTAATGAAAGCAAAAAGTGGATCGGTCGCTAATTGGAGAAACACACAGACTCGGTGGCGCGTTATAAAGACACATAAAAAAGAGCGTCAATTCCCATTAATACCCTAACAGGAGTTCACTTCTGGTGTACGGGTAGCATATTGGATTAGTAATCAAAACTTTCTCCGTCCTGTGTTCGCGACCCGACGCCTCTTAAGCTATGATCAATGATCAGCTTTGGTGGCCGAAGACTTCCGGCCTAAGATGTTACCCTAATTCTGCCAACAGCTAAGTCAAAAAGGGCGCAGGAGATGACAGAGATTCGGGACAGACTCTCTTGTCTTTGGGGTGGGAAACCGCCCGTAAAGGCGGAAGAATCATCAGTGGACAACGGCATGAGGATACAGAAGGCAATGGAAACCACTGCATGAAGACACATAACGTGTACTTACGGGACATGTGGCCTGTAATTGAAAAAGTGTCATGATGATCTCTCCATTGGCAAAAAATTCCGGAATAGCTCCCAATTCGGATCTCCGGTACGGGCTGCCAAGGGGGAGGTGACCAATAGAAAAAGATTGAATATTCAACAGAAGGCTAAGGTTCTACGAGTCGACCCTTAGAACGTCCGAAGGTTGAACATGCTAAGGAAACTAACAAATCTGAAAATGGAAATGCAAAGGCTCAGTCTACATGTAGTAGGGATCAGTGAAGTGAAATGGAAGGCATGCAAAGATTTCTTGTCAAATAAGTATAGGGTAATATCAACATCAGCAAAAATGGTAAAATGGGTGCGGGATACGTTAGGAATAGACTAGTAGGACAGAGAATGTGTTACTGTGAACCGTTCAGTAATAGGGTTTTTCTTAACAGAATCGTCAGCAAACCACAATGACAATGATTGTTCATGTATACATTCCGACGACGCAAGCTGGAGATGAAGAGACAGAAAAAGTGAAAGTGTAATTCAGTACGTAAATGGAGACAAAAATGTAATAATCGTGGGGGACTGCAATGCAGTTATAGGGGAAGGAGTACAATAAATGGGCTTGGGACAAGGAATGAGAGAGGTGAAAGACTAATTGAGTTCTGTAATTGATTTCAGCTAGTAATAGCGAATACTCTGTTCAAGAATCAGAAGAGGAGGATATATACTCGTAAAAGGTACGATGATACGGTATGATTTCAGTTAGATTACATCATGGACGGACAGAGATTCCAAATCAGATATTCGATTGTAAGGTGTACCCGGGAGCAGAAACAGACTCAGATGAAAATGCAATAATGATGAAGAATAGGCTGAAATTTAAGAGATTAGTCAGGAAGTGTCAATACGCAAAGAAGAGGGGTACAGATGTAATAAGGAACGACGAGATAGGCTTGAAGTTCTCTAAGACTAAGGGTACTGCAATAAGGAATAGCTCAGTAGGCAATACAGTTGGAGAGGAGTGGATATCTCTAAAAATGGCAATCACAAACGCTGGAAAGAAAAACATAGGTACAAGGAAGGTAATAGCAAAAAAAAACCGTGGGTAACAGTAGAAACACTGCAGTTGATCGAGGAAAGAAGGAAGTACAAAAATGTTCAGGGGAATCCAGGAATACAGAAATACAAGTCACTGACATATGAAATAAATAGGAGGTGAAGGGTGTAAGTACGCTGTTTAGTTTTTTATATTGGTAACGCCACGTAGCGCTCTGTATGAAAATCACTGGCTGTGCTGTGTGCAGTCTGTGGCTGGGTGGCATTGTTGTAATATTCGCTATTGTAGTGTTGGGCTGTCGGCTGTTAACAGCTCGTAGCGTTGCGCAGTTGGAGGTGAGCCGCCAGCAGTGGTGGATGTGGGGAGAGAAATGGCGGAGTTTTGAAATTTGTAAGACTGGATGTCATGAACTGCTATGTATATTATGATTTTTCAACACTATTAAGGTAAATACATTGTTTGTTCTCTATTAAAATCTTTCATTTGCTAACTATGCCTATCAGTAATTAGAGCCTTCCATAGTTTGAATCTTTTATTTAGCTGGCAGTAGTGGCGCTCGCTGTATTGCAGTAGTTCGAGTAACGAAGATATTTGTGAGGTAAGTGATTTGTGAAAGGTATAGGTTAATGTTAGTCAGGGCCATTCTTTTGTAGGGATTATTGAAAGTCAGATTGCGTTGCGCTTAAAAATATTGTGTGTCAGTTTAAGCACAGTCATGTATAATTTTTCTAAGGGGACGTTTCAAGGGAAGCTAAGGCGGAATGGTTGTATGATAAATTTGAAGATATCGAAAAAGAAATGATTGTCGGAAAGACAGACCCAGCATAGAGGAAAGTCAAAGTAACATTCGGTGAAATTAAAAGCAAGGATGGTAAAGTTAAGAGCGCATCGATAATTCCACTGTCAAATGCAGAGGAGAGAGCGGATAGTTGGAAAGAGTATATTGGAGGCCTCTATGATGGAGATGACTTGTCTAATGTGGCAGAAGAAGACAAATTAGTCGACAATTAGTCGACTTAGAAAAGATATGGGATCCAGTATTAGAATCAGAATTTAAAAGAGCTTTGGGAGACTTAAGATCAAATAAGGCATAAGGAATATATGATATTCTACAAGAATTCCTAAAATCATGGGGGGGGGGGGGGGGAGTGGTAACAAAACAAATATCCACCTTGGTGTGTATAGTGTATGAGTCTGGTGGTATAATATTAGACTTACGCAAAAATGTAATCCACACAATTTCGGAAACTGAAAGATCCGACAAGTGTGAAAATATTCGCAGTTTTAGCGTATCATCTCATGCATCCAAGTTGCTGACAAGAGTAATATACAAAAGAATAGAAAAGAAAATTCAGAATGTGTTAAATGATGATCAGTTTGGCTTTGTGAGAGGTAAAGACACCAGAGAGGAAATTCTCACGTTGCGGTTGATAGCAGAAGCAAGGACAGAGAGAAATCAAGACACGTTCATAGGATCTGCCGACGTGCAAGAAGCATTCGACAACGGGAAATGGTGCAAGATGTTCGTAATTGTGAGGAAAATAAGGGTAAGCTATAGGGAGAGGCGGGTACTATACAATAGCCCAGAGGGAATAATTGGAGTGAAAGACAAAGAACGAAGTGCTCGGTTTAAATAGGGTGTATGACAGGGATGTAGTCTTTCGCTCCTACCGTTCCGTCTGTACATCGAAGAAGCAATGATGGAAATAAAAGAAATTTCATGAGTGGCATTAAAATTCAAGGTTAAAGGATATAAATGACAGGATTCACTGATGACATTGATATCCTAAGAGAAAGTGGAGAAGAACTGCATCATCTGTTGAGTAGAAGGAGTTGTCCAATGAGTACAGAATATGAATTGAAAGTGAATCGAAGAAAGACGAAAGTAACGAGAAGCAGGCGAATGGAGGACAGCGAAAAACTTAACATCAGGATTGATGGTCACAAAGTAGATGAAGTTATGGCATTCTGCGACCTACGAACGGAGTAAGGAGGACATCAAAAGCAGACTAGCACTGGCAAAAAGGATATTCTTGGCAGAGAGAAGTCTTCTATTATCAAATACAGGCCTTAATTTGAGAAAGACATTTCTCAAATGTATGTTTGGAGCACAGCATTATATGGTAGTGGAACATGGACTGTGGGAAAACCGGAACAGAAGAGAATCAAATCGTTTGAGATGTGGTGTTACAGATGACTGTTGAAAATTAGGTGGACTGATAACGCAAGAAATAAGGAAGTTCTGCGTAGAATCGGAGAGGAAAGGAATATGTGGATACACTGACAAGGAGAAGGGACAGGATGATAGCACATCTGTTATGGTAAGAAGAAATGTCTTTCATGGTACTAGAGGGAGCTGTAGAGGGCAAAAAGTGCAGAGGAAGACACAGATGGGAATATATCCAGAAAATAATTGAGGACGTAGGTTGCAAGTGCTACTCTGAGATGAAGAGTTCGGCACAAGAGGGAAATTCGTGGCGGGCTGCATCATACCAGTCAGAGGACTGAAGGCTAAAAAACAATACTCTAATAAGAAAGGAATTTAGGTAAGACGTCTCGGCGATACCAAGTTACTATACTCGGAACGCATTCTAGAATTGAACATATATGGCGGAAGGAAATAAAAGAATAACGAATTTTAAAACCGATATATACAGTCAAATGGTTCAAATGGCTCTGGGCACTATGGGACTTAACTTCTGAGGTCATCAGTCCCCTAGAACTTAGAACTACTTAAACCTAACTAACCTAAGGACATCACACACATCCATGCCCGAGGCAGGATTCGAACCTGCGACCGTAGCGGTCCCGCGGTTCCAGACCTTAGTGCCTCGAACCGCTCGGCCACCACGGCAACGTAGACTGAGCAGCTAGTAGAGGTTTCTAAGCTTACAATCTAGTAAACTTTAGGTAACGTTGTCTCAAGAGAGCACCGGTTTTCACTATTTTCCCTCGAGTTCTTAGTCTCGCGACTGGTGTTATGGCACCCGCCTTCATTTTTCTTACCGTTTCTTCCTTTAATTTTCGACTATTTTTGTTATCTATCTGTCCCTCTAGTACCATGGTAATTATTTTCGGATTACTTACAAGTGCTATGGCAAACGGCCCTGCCGCAGCTGCAACGTCAGTTCCCATCAGATCACCGAAACTAATCGCGGTCGCAGTTCACAAGCACTTAAATGAGTCACGTCCAGGTCTGCCGAGGTCTGTCGGGCAGCGGGATCCTATCAGCCCTTGTGAGGGCAATTGAGGAACAACTTGACTGAGAAGTAGCGGCTCCGGTCCCGTAAACTG
The DNA here is from genome assembly GCF_023864345.2 of Schistocerca serialis cubense. NCBI lineage: Eukaryota > Metazoa > Arthropoda > Insecta > Orthoptera > Acrididae > Schistocerca > Schistocerca serialis. Next base: position 440,005,413 of record NC_064642.1, on the reverse strand, counting down.
ACAATGGCGCAAAGAGCTGTGTACTGAACGATTGCCCCTCCATATCCACATCCAGTGACAGCTATCAGAGGACGATGGGCCCTCAAGGCCTTTACTGACGTAGTTAAGTTTTCTGATACGTGACATATCGTGGTGACTGTTCACCTAGTTAACGATTTCCGTATTTTCCATTCCACGTCGCTCTCACAGAGAAATGAACTTCTTACCAGTTTCCTTCTTTTTCGGCATTCTTCTGTAACGACATCAATACTACGATTATTTTTTCCCTTCCTGTTTCCGACAGTCTATGATTCCCTGTCATCTCATATATTTCATTTTCGAGGTAAAGGCATCACAGAGACAGTTCTGACGTTGCGGTTGATAATGGAAGCAAGACTGAAGAAAGATCAAGACACTTTCATAAGATTTGTCGACCTGGAGAAAGCTTTCGACATCGTCAAATGCTGCACGGTGGCCGGCCGCTGTAGCCGAGCGGTTCTAGTTGCTTCAGTCTGGGACCGAGCGACCGCTACGGTCGCAGGTTCGAATCCTGCCTCAGGCATGGATGTGTGTGATGTCCTTAGGTTAGTTAGGTTTAAGTAGTTCTAAGTTCTAGGGGACTGATGACCTCAGAAGTTAAGTCCCATAGTGCTTAGAGCCATTTGAACCATTTTGCTACACGATGTTCGAAATTCTCAGAAGAACACGGGTAATCTGTAAGGAAAGAGGGGTAGTATATGGTGTGTACAAGAACCAAGAGAGAACAATATGAGTGGTAGACCAAGAACGAACTGTTCGGATTCAGCCCTTGGTCTTCAGTTTGTACAGTAAAGAAGCAATGACAGAAACAAAAGAAAGGTTCAAGAGTGGGATTAAAATTCAAGAAGAAATGATTACTGCGATGAGATTCGCTGATAACATTGCTATCCTCAGTTAAACTGCAGAATAATTACAGGATCTGTTTCGTGGAATGAAGTGTCTAAGGAGAGCACGATACTGATTTAGAGTAAATCAAAGAAAGACGGAAGTAATGAGAAGTAGCAGAAACGAGAACAGCGAAGAACTCAATACCATAAGTGGCATAACGAAGTACATGAGATTAAGGACTTCTGCTACCTAGGCAGCAAAACAACCTATGACGGAAAGAGCAAGGACGACATACAAAGCAGACTAACATCGGAAAAAGGGCATTCCTTACCAAGGGCAATCTACCCGTACCAACGTAAGCTTTAATTTGAGAAAGAAGTTTCTGAGAACGCTAGTTTGTAGAACACAGCAGTGTATGGTAGTGAATCGTTGACCGTGGGGAAATCACAACGAAGAGACTGGAAGCATTGAGTCGTGGTGCTACACAAGAGTATCGAAAATTAGGTGGACTAATAAGGGAAGGAATGAGGAGGTTCTCCGTATAATTGGCGAGGAAAGGAATATATTGAAAACACTGACAAGAAAACAGGATGATAGGACATTTGTTAATATATCAGACTTCCACGGTACAAGAGAAAGCTGTCGCTGGTAAAAACCGTAGAGGAAGAAAGAGATTGGAATACATCCAGCAAATGATTGAAAACGTAGGTTGGTATTGCCACTCTGAGAAGAAAATAGACACTGAGACGTGCCCCATCAAAATACTCACAAGACAGATGACTCGAAAAAAAGAGGAAAAAAAAATTTTTGTGACTCTAGAAGATTTCTTCCACCGGTGAACGCCGACGTTGCCATGTTATTCTCCGTCTTAAGACTTCTTGCTTCGTGAGTCAGGTATTGTTGTGCTTAGAACGCAGCTGTTATTACTAGCCGGCCGGCGTGGCGGAGCGGTTCTGGGCGCTTCCGTCTGGAACTGCGCGACAGCTACGGTCGCAGGTTCGAATCCTGCCTCGGGCATGGATGTGTGTGATGTTCTTAGGTTCCTAAGGTTTAAGTAGTTCTAAGTTCTAGGGGACTGATGACCGCAGATGTTAAGTCCCATAGTGTTCAGAGCCATTTGAATCATTTGTTATTACTACCATGTCAGTTTTTGCCTTCCGTACTTTTTGGTCCGTTAGATGGTCCAGAATATTAATTTTAAATTGTTAATAATCTTTTTGATGCTCCTAAATACTTCTTTCGGTTTACCATTAATCCATATTCTGTGCTTGCTACAGTGTTAGAGTCATTAAACAGATCTTGCAAGCGAAAACTGGCTGCAGGGGTGGCCGTCAATCAAGGAGAGTCACCTTCCGCTAACTGCGCTCTTACCAAGATATCGTGCCGCTGTAACAGTCTTACATCCGCCAGTAATTCTTTCCTGCCTTCCAAACTCCACGTAAACTCAATTTTAAAACTGTCTTCTTCTAGTACTATAGCGCATCTGTCAACAATTTAAAGGAAAGTTCTCGAAATTCGTGTGCCAACTTCACGAGGCAACAACTTAGGTGTGTTCATGGCCTTCTGGTAGCGCCATGACTCGCAGACGCTTCTGGATGGACACTCCTGGAAGACTTAATGCTTAGCCACAATCAGAGGATCTTTTCTAAAATTAACCTTTCACGCTACTGCACAGTGAAAGATTAATTCATTCCTGTAATCCTCCCACATTTTTACAAAGCACAGCACTCGCGTCAGCGTATCTTATCACTTATGTTCTCTCAGCTTGAGATTTAAGCCCTTTCTGGAAGCTTTCATTTATTTCTTAAACTGATTCTCCAGTATGCAGGCTGAACAACAGTCTAGAAGAATGGCTTCCTTGTCAAACTACGTATTTAACCAGAGTTAAGTTTGGGTCTTCATTTATTCTTATAATTGTCTGGCATAGTCAGAACGGAAAGAAAAATCTTTAGCTTTCAATTCTATAGATTTCTTATCAAAATTTTTATTTGCCGATATCGCATCGTGGATTGCTAATTTCTACCGCTCAAATGGCCATCTTAAAATCAAGGTACAAAGGTGCTGTGTCTACATTGATAGAATATATAAGACACCTAGTCATTTCAGTGTCAAAATACTTAAGAAAAAGTCAGCATACAGTCGCATTTATACACGGTCCAGTCACATTAAGCTCGACGTCAACGTGCAATAGCCACTCACAGACGGCAGTGACAATGGAGGGTACGTAAAACCTAACGGGGAAACATGGAAAACAGTGCAACCGTTGTCGTACTGCGGAAACGGAGCGATTTGTCTGACCCCCAAAGGGCATGATCACAGGCTGTCGTGCGAAGGATGGAAACATTTACGAAACGGCAAAATCTGTGAACTGTGCCGGCCGGGGTGGCCGAGCGGTTCTAGGCGCAACAGTCTGGAACCGCGCGACCGCTACGGTAGCAGGTTCGAATCCTGCATCGGACATGGATGTGTGTGCTGTCATTAGGTTAGTTAGGTTAAAGTAGTTCTAAGTTCTAGGGGACTGATGACGTTAGAAGTTCCATAGTGCTCAGAGCCATTTGAACCATCTGTGAACTGTTCGCATGCCGCCATGGTTAAAGAATACCGCGCATGCCAAAATAGCTGTATCCAAAACAGGTCCCGAGACAACTGTGGTGCACGACAGAGGAGTAGAAGCGAATGGACATGCAACTGTTGAGCAACCGGTCGCCCATATGAACCAAGGGGCTACCAACAGTGTCTCCTCAACACCGTTCAGCGAACATCGCAGCACGTGTGCTCATCAGTCGTCGCCAAGTTCACGTCCCTTCTGATTGTTATTCATTGGCGATGAAGACTGGAAACGCCAGTGCCGCTGCTGGACGTCCACTGATTGGCGACAGATGGCCTTTGATCAATTATATTCTATGCTCCATCGGACAGATGGCTCTTGACGTGTACGTGAAACGTCTGAAAGCAGACACCTTGCTACAAGTGTCCAGGCCAGATGATCTAGTCATTGTGCGAGCCACAGTAGGTCAACAACTGTACATGCAGTTTGGTTTTAGTGGACGGTACGGCATTTACCTCTAGCAGTACGCACAGTGCCACACAGCTCGCAGTGTACGTGCATGGTTCTAGGAGTACCAGGATGGGATTACCGTTTCCGCCTGGTCATGACACTTCCCAGATTCAAACCCAATCGCGAATCTGTGGAACTACCTTGATGTGGCTGTTCGTACCATGGATTTTTAACTAAGTAACCTAGCGCTGCTGGGCACACCACTGGAGGAGGCTTGCCACCACTTTCCTGTAGGCACCTACCAGAACCCAAGTGACTCTCCTCCCATACGCCTCGCAGCGGTTCGCGCTGAAAAAGGGGGTTATTCAGGCTTTTGACAGGTGGTCACATTAATGCGTCTGGACAGTGTAGTATACTAATGTGAAACAATGTGCAAACGTCGTTGTAGCCAACTGAATGTGGCATGAGGTAAGTCATCCTGGCCGTCCACAGTGTCAGTCAAAGTTAAAAAGATTAAGGCAGTGTTGTTGTGGTCTTCAGTCCAGAGACTAGTTTGATGCAGCTCTCCATGCTACTCTATCCTGTGCAAGCTTCTTCATCTCCCAGTACCTACTGCAACCTACATCCTTCTCAATCTGTTTAGTGTATTCATCTCTTGGTCTCCCTCTACGATTTTTACCCTAAACGCTCCCCTCCAATACTAAATTGGTGATCCCTTGATGCCTCAGAATATGCCCTACCAGCCGATCCCTTCTTCTAGTCAAGTTGTGCCACAAATTTCTTTTCTCTCCAATTCTATTCAATACCTCCTTATTAGTTATGTGATCTTCCCATCTAATCTTCAGCATTCTTCTGCAGCACCACATATCGAAAGCTTCTATTCTCTTCTTGTCTAAACAATTTATCGTCCACGTTTCACTTCCATACATGGCTACACTCCATACAAATACTTCCAAACGACTTCCTGACACTTAAATCAATACTCGATGTTAAAAATTTCTCTTCTTCAGAAACACTTTCCTTGCCATTGCCAGTCTACATTTTATATCCTCTCCGACCAACATCAGTTATTTTTCTCCCCAAATAGCAAAACTCCTTTACTACTTTAAGTGTCTCATTTCAGAATCTGATTCCCCCAGCATCACCCGACTTAATTCGACTACATTCCATTATCCTCGTTTTGCTTTTGTTGATGTTCATCTTATATCCTCCTTTCAAGACACTGTCCATTCCGTTCAACTGCTCTTCCAGGTCCTTTGCTGTCTCTGAAAGAATTACAATGTCGTCGGCGAACCTCAAAGTTTTTATTTCTTCTCCTTGGACTTTAATTCCTATTCCGAATTTTTCTTTTGTTTCCTTTACTGCTTGCTGAATATACAGATTGAATAACATCGGGGATAGGCTACAAACCTGACTCACACCCTTCCCAACCACTGCTTCCCTTTCGTGCTCCTTACACTTACAAATGCCATCTGGCTTCTGTACAAATTGTAAATAGCCTTTCGCTCCCTATATATGACTGTTGCCACCTTCAGAATTTGAAAGAGAGTATTCCAGTCAACATTATCAAACGCTTTCTCTAAGTCTACAAATGCTAGGAACCTATGTATGCCTTTCCTTAATCTATTTTCTAAGATAAGTCATAGGGTCAGTATTGCCTCACGTGTTCCAATATTTCTACGGAATCCAAACTGATCCTCCCCGTGGTCGGCTTCTACCAGTTTCTCCATTCGTCTGTAAAGAATTCGTGTTAGTATTTTGCAGCAGTGGCTTATTAACTGATAGTTCGGTAATATTTACATCTGTCAACACCTGCTTTCTTTGGGATTGGAATTATTATATTTTTCTTGAAGTTTGAGAGTATTCCGCCTGTCTCATATATCTTGCTCACTAGATGGTAGAGTTTTGTTAGGCCTGGCTGTGCCAAGGCTATCAGTAGTTCAATTGGGATGTGGTCTACTCCCGGGTCTTGTTTCGACTTAGAGCTTTCAGTGCTCTGTCAAACTCTTCACGCAGTATCATACCTCCTATCTCATCTTCATCTACATTCTCTTCCATTTCTATAATATTTTCTGCAAGAACATCGCGCTTGTATTGACCCTCTATATTCTCCTTCCACCTTTCTGCTTTCCCTTTTTTGCTTAGTACTGAGTTTCCATCTGAGCTCTTGATATTCATGCAAGTGATTCTCTTTTCTCCAAAGGTCTCTTTAATTTTCCTGTAGGCAGTATTAAGGCAGTAAACAAGTAGTTTGCTACCGTCATGTTTCTATCATTGAAAGGCGCTATGACAGAATGAATTATCTTACGTCACATTCAGTTTGGTACAACGATGTTTGTTGTTCTTTGACACAATGGCACTTACCAGCAGGACAATTCACCATGTTACACAGCTTGCAGTACACATGCAAGCTTCGATGAGTACCTGCATCGGTTTACTATACTCGCCTGGCATTTCCTTAAGGATGTTGACACTGAAGTGTCTTAGCTTTTCTTTTAGTTGAATCTAGCCTTCACAGTTTTATACTTTGCGACCTCAGCAAATTAAAAAAAAATCTACAGCATTTTTCAAACATTGGTTTACCCTCTTGTTCTATACGTTTCATATTACTCTCTTCTCTCTATGGTGTATACCTATTTTCCGCGAAATTCAAAGATGTGGCACCACTTCAGATTGTTGAAATTTTTTCTGAGTCAATAAATCTTATTTTTGTTAAGCTTGTAAGTAGGCTGTTTAGGTTTTTATGTTGGTAACGTCACGTAGCGCTCTGTATGAATTTCACTGGGTGTGCTGTGTGCAGTCTGTGCCTGGTTGGCATTGTTGGAATATTCGCTATTGTAGTGTTGGGCAGTTGGATGTGAACAGCGCGTAGCATTGCGCAGTTGGAGGTGAGCCGCCAGTAGTGGTGGATGTGGGGAGAGAGATGGCGGAGTTTTGAGAGCGGACGATCTGGACTTGTGTCCGTCAGAATAACGAAATTTGTAAGACTGGATGTCATGAACTAATATATATATATATATATATATATATATATATATATATATATATATATATATATATATATACACTCCTGGAAATTGAAATAAGAACACCGTGAATTCATTGTCCCAGGAAGGGGAAACTTTATTGACACATTCCTGGGGTCAGATACATCACATGATCACACTGACAGAACCACAGGCACATAGACACAGGCAACAGAGCATGCACAATGTCGGCACTAGTACAGTGTATATCCACCTTTCGCAGCAATGCAGGCTGCTATTCTCCCATGGAGACGACCGTAGAGATGCTGGATGTAGTCCTGTGGAACGGCTTGCCATGCCATTTCCACCTGGCGCCTCAGTTGGACCAGCGTTCGTGCTGGACGTGCAGACCGCGTGAGACGACACTTCATCCAGTCCCAAACATGCTCAATGGGGGACAGATCCGGAGATCTAGCTGGCCAGGGTAGTTGACTTACACCTTCTAGAGCACGTTGGGTGGCACGGGATACATGCGGACGTGCATTGTCCTGTTGGAACAGCAAGTTCCCTTGCCGGTCTAGGAATGGTAGAACGATGGGTTCGATGACAGTTTGGATGTACCGTGCACTATTCAGTGTCCCCTCGACGATCACCAGTGGTGTACGGCCAGTGTAGGAGATCGCTCCCCACACCATGATGCCGGGTGTTGGCCCTGTGTGCCTCGGTCGTATGCAGTCCTGATTGTGGCGCTCACCTGCACGGCGCCAAACACGCATACGACCATCATTGGCACCAAGGCAGAAGCGACTCTCATCGCTGAAGACGACACGTCTCCATTCGTCCCTCCATTCACGCCTGTCGCGACACCACTGGAGGCGGGCTGCACGATGTTGGGGCGTGAGCGGAAGACGGCCTAACGGTGTGCGGGACCGTAGCCCAGCTTCATGGAGACGGTTGCGAATGGTCCTCGCCGATACCCCAGGAGCAACAGTGTCCCTAATTTGCTGGGAAGTGGCGGTGCGGTCCCCTACGGCACTGCGTAGGATCCTACGGTCTTGGCGTGCATCCGTGCGTCGCTGCGGTTCGGTCCCAGGTCGACGGGCACGTGCACCTTCCGCCGACCACTGGCGACAACATCGATGTACTGTGGAGACCTCACGCCCCACGTGTTGAGCAATTCGGCGGTACGTCCACCCGGCCTCCCGCATGCCCACTATACGCCCTCGCTCAAAGTCCGTCAACTGCACATACGGTTCACGTGCACGCTGTCGCGGCATGCTACCAGTGTTAAAGACTGCGATGGAGCTCCGTATGCCACGGCAAACTGGCTGATACTGACGGCGGCGGTGCACAAATGCTGCGCAGCTAGCGCCATTCGACGGGCAACACCGCGGTTCCTGGTCTGTCCGCTGTGCCGTGCGTGTGATCGTTGCTTGTACAGCCCTCTCGCAGTGTCCGGAGCAAGTATGGTGGGTCTGACACACCGGTGTCAATGTGTTCTTTTTTCCATTTCCAGGAGTATATATATATATATATATATATATATATATATATATATATATATATATATCGACTTTTGAACACTGTTAAGGTAAATGCATTGTTTATTCTCTATCCAAATCTTTCATTTACTAACTATGCCTATCATGCCTTTCAGTAGTTAGAATTCTTTATTTAGCTGGCAGTGTTGGCGCTCGCTGTATTGCAGTAGTTTGAGTTACGAAGATTTTTGTGAGGTAAGTTCAAAATGTTCATATGTGTGTGAAATATTACGGGACTTAACTGCTAAGGTCATCAGTCCCTAAGCTTACACACAACTTAACCTAAATTTTCCTAAGGACAAACACACACACACCCATGCCCGAGGGAGGACTCGAACCTCCGCAGGGACCAGCCGTACAGTCCATGATTGCAGTGCCTTAGACCGCTGGGCTAATACCGCGCGGCTTGAGGTAGGTGATTCATGAAAGATATAGGTTATTGTTAGTCACGACCATTCTTTTGTAGGGATTGTTGAAAGTCAGATTGTGTTGCGCTAAAAATATTGTGTTTCAGTTTAGTGTTGATCAGAGTAAGTAAAGAGAGAAATGGCTGAGTACGTTCAGTTCTGCTCAGCTGTTTGAAAATCAAATAACGTAAGAGGTTTACCAGCACAGTAATTCATAATTTTTTCTAAGGGGATGTTTCATAAGATTTCCTTCCAATATCAAGTATCACAGTTGGAACTGCTTCCCTTTCGCTGGACAGCTAGCACATAGAGATGAGTGAAGCAGAGCGACGGGTCGACTGAGGCAGCCGACAGGCTCTGCCCCCGCACAGTGTCGCAAATGGAGTGTTCTCTCAGAGCAGCGCCGGCCGGTGTTGCAGTAATTACCCGTCTATTGAGCAATATGCACTCGTGCGCCCGAGGACGGCGAGGCGGGGGAGCGCGCGCTCGCGGGACGGACTAATCAAGATTTTCCATTATCGCGCGGGTGTGATGTATGGCTTGCGGCCAGCCGCCCTCTCCCAATACTGCCGGCTGCCGCTGCGCCGCTATGACGTACAGCAGCTCGCCTGCGGCCGGCTGGAAGTACCCTGCTGGATCACGGACCGGAGCGCCTCTGGCGGCCTAGTGAAACTGTGCAGCTGTGTATTGCGCTGCCTAGAGGTTAACACAGGTACTTATTGTCTCGCCTTATTCGCATACGTTCTGCACCACGCGTGGTAGCTGAGCGTTTTCTGTTAGGGGACAGGCCACTGGCACTAAAGAGACTGAGTATAGTCCTCATCGATTTAATTTGAAAAATGTCTTGCAACGTTAACACAGAAACACGACGTACAGATGACGAAAAAACAAATCGAAAGAAGAAGCGAAAAATTGGCCCACGTGTATGGTTTCTAATTGGAAGATCTGAGTTCTATTCCTGGTGATGCCTGGGATTTTTCATTGGTGGGAGAAATGTAACGGAGTTATCCCAGCATCGTGATGCCAGTTGAGGAGTCACTTAAGCGAGAAGTAGCGGCTCCAGGTGTGCGGACCCCACGTCCCTCCGTACCGCTCCCAATGAGGCAATTGCAAGAGGATTGTACGGTAGTTCAAATGGTTCAAAGGGCTCTGAACACTACGGGACTTAACATCTCTGGTCATCAGTCTCCTAGAACTTAGAACTACGTAAACCTAACTAACCTAAGGACATCACACAACACCCAGTCATCACGAAGCAGAGAAAATCCCTGACCCCGCCGGGAATCGAACCCAGGAACCCGGGCGCGGGAAGCGAGAACGCTACCGTACGACTACGAGCTGCGGACTATACGGCAATCGGTAGGTATAGATTGGCCCACCATGACCTGAACTCGGGCCCTTTCCTTTTTCTTGAGGTATTGAGGTTATCCTTGGCGCGAAGGAGATGAAAATTCTCATCACCTCAGTTTTGGGACGTATGTAAAACGATGAGATTTTTGGTCGGTCAGAACTATCTGCAGCGCTGGGATATTCCAAAAGCTACAATTAGTTCCCTTTTTTCAAGTTACACTAGTGGTTCTCGAGGAGAAACGTTTAAAGTACCATGGACCCAGAGGCTTTTTATCATTTTTTGTCATAAACTATCACCATACTCTGCTGATTTGTGCTCATAGTAGATGTTGTGGTCAAACAACACTACAATCGTCTGGCCATAATTCTGTGTCCTTTCATTGGTCTGGTGAAGGCATACCAAACTTGAATACAGCAAATATTGGTTCACACTGTTACGTAAAGGCGAGAAAGATTTACCTGAATCTCTCACAGTTCTTTGCCACAGGATTTCTTGTTAATTTACAACTCTCACTGACTAGCAAAGCATCTCTTGATGCACTAATTAACGAACTGTCCTCTCGAGGTATAATGTTCAATCTTCACTGAAGTACAAGTTCACCAGAAACTTTAACAACTCGTTAGACCCACATTACGGTGTTGATTCCTTCAGATGAGTAACGAAGAGGGCAGAGCGCTTCAGTGCTCAGCTCTTTATTGACCTCAGGTGGAGGATGCTGGTATTCTGAGAGGGAGGCATGGTTCTGGAGAGCCTCCCATTAGTTGTTGCGGATTGCAGCGACCCATCGCTAGTGTCTGTGGTATCGATTCGCTTTGCTGACTATACAGGGTGACTCACTAACTATTGCCACCAAGAATAACTACGAAAGTATGATAGGAGCTGAAACGTTTGTCGGACAAAAGTTGCATGCGACAACGGGAGCCATAATATGACGTTCGTATTTTGTTGCTTGGTCGGGTCGCTTCAGAGATCTGAAGATCTTGTTTTTTTATGTGATTCTATAGTTTCGTACTTATTTTCTGATAGCGGGTATCGAGACGAATCCAATGATGTGTAACATTAAGGTCTTTGAAGGTCAACGAAGGTCACAAACGAGGCATGAAGGTCCATTTACAGAAGGCGTTCAAATGGTTCAAATGGCTCTCAGCACTACGGGACTTAACATCTGGGGTCATCAGTCCCTTAGAACTTAGAACTACTTAAACCTAACTAACTTAAGGACAATACACACATCCATGCCCGAGGTAGGATTCGATCCTTCGACCGTAGCGGTCCCGCGGTTCCAGACTGAAACGTCTAGAACCGCTCGGTCACACCGGCCGGCAGAAGGTGTTCGAAGTGATGACCATTGCTATCAATGCAGTGCTGCAATCTTCTTATCATGGATTGAGTGGTATTCCGTATCACATCGTCACTTATTGAAGCACATACTCTGACAATTCTCTCTCGCATATCTTCAGACATAGTTGGAACGCCTTTATAAACAATGTCTTTAACGAATCCCCACAGGAAGAAAATCCAGAGGCGTCAAGCCTGCCGAACGAGCCGGCCACGATACATCTCCTCTGCGTCCAATCCAACGATTTGGGAACTGTCTCTGCAACTCATTTCTAGCCATCAGCGAAAAATGTGCCGGACACCCATGGTTTTGTACCACATTCTGTTCCTTGTTCCTAAGGTTATTTCTTCCAATAACAGATCTAATGTTTCTAGCAGGAATGTGGTGTACTACCTACCATTAAGATTTACTTCGATGAAATAGGGGTCTATAATCCAGTTACACACCACACATTCACCGACCACGGCTTTTGATGCCCAACTTGCCGCAGCAAATGTGTATTTTCAGTTGCCCAGTGATGCATTTATGCAGATTAACATTTCCGTGGTTCGTGAATGTAATCAAATTAATAAATGTAATCAAATTAATAAATGTAATTAAATTAATAAATGTGTCATTTCTCTGAATCTGAAGTTGAGCCCATCGGCAGAATTGAATGCGTCGCACACAATTCGTACCAGTTATTTATTCGTGGAGACTGATATTTATGGCTATGCAGAACACGAACAACACTCTTCCGGCTCACGCCAGATTCCCTTGCCGTTTGACGCGAACTAACGCAAGGATCTCGAACCACACTGGCGAGAGTACCAATTCTCGATTCCTCGTTAGTAACTTTCCTTTGCCGGATATTTTTCCGATGCGTTAAAGGTCTAGACAGTCTCAATTTACCATACACATATTTAAATGTACGACTTGTAGGACGAGTACGTTGAGGATATCTTTCAGTGTATAACTCTATAGCTCTCACTTGATATCGTTAGCATTCTCAGTAAATGAGAAGCATATCGACTTGTTCTTCGAAGGAAGAGTATTTGCTTGATTCGACGATACTAGTCTTACCGTTCCTATTAGTGTTGTGTTGCGAAACCGTCGAATTGTGTTTACATGTCGATGACACGTTAGATGGATACGCCGTATTCAGTGAATATTTACTATTTTCACCAATAACGAGAGGGAATTGTCAGAGCATAGGCTTCGATAAGTACCGAATTGATAAGGAATACCACTCAATCCATGATTAGAAGATTGCAGCACTGCATTGATACCAATGGTCATCACATCGAACATCTTCTGTAAACGGACGTTCATGCCACCTTTTTGACCTTCGTTAACCATCAAAGACCACACTATTACACGTCATTAGATTCCTTTCGATAGCCGCTTTCAGAAAATAAGTACCAAACTATAGAATACCATTTAAAGAACAAAATTGACCTTCATATCCCTGAAGCGACCCCACCTAGCAACAAAAACTCCACGTCATATTATGGGCCCCATTGTCCCATGCAACATTTATCCCACAAACTTTTCAGCTACTACCACAGGCTCTCCTCAGTTCAGTGGAGAGCCTGTGACCATCGTACGTTGGCTGGGGCGAGGCAGCACACACAGGGTTGACATAAGTAATATTATTGACTTGGTACATATGTACCGTGTATTTGTAAAAAATTATTATGGGATTTTGTGCTGTAGGTGTTGATTTTAGCCTTTGACTGTGCCTATTTAGGCAAGCTGTTATATTTTTGTTCTGAAGAAGGCGTGGTTACCCACGATGAGACCTAGATAAACATCAGATAGTTTGAGCAATCGAGGCGGATTTTTCATAAATATTAGGATTCATGTCGGACGATCTAGGTAGCCACACCATTCCTTCGAATTGCCCAGAATGTTTTTCCAATGAATCGTGAAGAATTGTGGCCCGGTGACACGGTCCATTGTAATCCATAAAAATTCCATCGTTTTTTTGGGAGATGAAGTCCATGAATCGCTGCCAATAGTCAATGACTGCTTCAGTTGGACTCGAGGATGCAGTTCATTCCATGAAAATATAGCCCACACCATTATGGAACCACCACCAGCTTGTACAGTGCCGTGTTGACAACATGAGTCCACGGCTTCTTGGGTTCAAATGGTTCAAACGGCTCTGAGCACTATGGGACTTAACTTCTGAGGTCATCAGTCCCCTTGAACTTAGAACTACTTAAACCTAACTAACCTAAGGACATCACCCCTCCATGCCCGACGCAGGATTCGAACCTGCGACAGTACTGGTCGCGCGGTTCCAGACTGTAGTGCCTAGAACCGCTCGGCCACCTCTTACCAGGTGAAATCTGTACTCATGTGACCGGACCACGGTTGTTCAGTCACCAAGGGCCCAACTCATATGCTCATGATCCCAGGAGAGCCGGCCGCGGTGGTCTAGCGGTTCTAGGCGCGCAGTCCGGAACCGCGGGACTGCTACGGTCGCAGGTTCGAGTCCTGCCTCGGGCATTGATGTGTGTGATGTCCTTAGGTTAGTTAGATTTAAGTAGTTCTAAGTTCTAGGGGACTGATGACCAAAGTAGTTAAGTCCCATAGTGCTCAGAGCCATTTGAACCATTTTTTTTTTTTTTTGATCCCAGTAGAGGTGCTGCAGGCGATGTCGTAGTGTTATCAAACAAAACTCGTGTGAGTCGTCTGTTGCCGTACTCAATTAACGCAAAATTTCACCGCGCTGTCTCAGGGATACGTTCATCATACGTCCCACATTGATTTCTGCGGTTTCACGCTGTGTTGCTTGTTTGTTAGCACCAAGAATCCTACGTATTCGCCGCTGCCCTCGGCCGTCGGCCACTGCGCTGTCGTTGGTGAGAGATAATGCAAGAAATTAAGTATTCTTGGTAAACTCTTCACACTATGGATACCTCGGAACACATAATTCCCTAACGATTCTCGAAATGGAATGTCCCATGCGTCTAGCTCCAACTAATACACCGCGTTCAAAGTCTCTTAATTCCCAACGTGTCGCCATAAACACGTCGGAAACATTTTCAGATGAAGCACCCGAGTACAGATGACAGCTCCGCCAATGCAACATCCTATTACAGCTTGTGTACGCGATACCATCGCCATATGCGCACATCGCCATACATGCACATCGCTACTGCACGACTTTTGTCGTCTCTGCGTATAACGGAGTGTGGCTTTGTCGTCTCACACGTTCTTCGAAGAAACAAAGACAAAGATAATTAATCAAGAACAGAAAGTTAGAACTTAACGTTCCGTCGACAACGTGGTCGTTTGAGGAGGGTGGCAAGCCCAGATTAGGTAAGGATGACGAAGGACAGCAGACGTTTCCTTACAATGAAGCCTCCACGGTTATTCGAAAGAAGAGATTTGAGGAAAACGCGGTAAATCTAAAAAGATAATAGCGGGACTGAGATCTTACCCCTGCTTCTCTCAAATACCATTGCAATTCGCAAACAAAGGAACGAACAAGCTTGATGTTAAGGCAGCAATAGCAGCAAAGAAACTGGAGCCGGCCGGTGTGGCCACGCGGTTAAAGGCGCTTCAGTCTGGAACCGCGCGACCGCTACGGTCGCAGGTTCGAATCCTGCCTCGGGCATGGGTGTGTGTGATGTCCTTAGGTTAGTTAGGTTTAAGTAGTTCTAAGTTCTAGGGGACTGATGACCACAGCAGTTAAGTCCCATAGTGCTCAGAGCCATTTGAGCCAAAGAAACTGGAGAACTCTACATCATTTGTGTTATCGAAAGCATGAGCGAAATGGCTCACTCACAATAACTGTCAGCAACAGGGAAGTGATTTTTGAAATAAAACATCATTTCATTTGCTTGAAATAGGTTCACAGTTGTTTCAAGTAACCCACGCTGTGGTCATCAGCGCTCTGGTTGGCAAGTGAGTGTTTATATTTTCTAACCCAGGTAACGTCTTGCATTCTTACTACATCGGATGACGCAAGTGGAAGACTTGGTGAGTTGAATCAGCGTTGTGCATATAGAAAATATTCAAATAATACTCTGCACGGGGAAGCACAGTCCTGGACGCAGACGGGTACATGGTACACATTAAAATTAGTTAATTTGGGGAACAGATCTGACGTTTCTCTTTACGAATGACAATTTTTAACTTCCTGCAATTTTTAAAGTAAGTAAGAAGTAATATACAACTTTTTAATTTTTCTAAGCGAATAGTTATCGATTGACATATGCACTGGTGCGCAAAATTAATGCAAAAAACCACTGTATCCCTGTCCTGTGTATAATTCATCATATATCCATGCAAACTCTCAACAGATGTCCGTACGGTCGTGTTCTGCACGGAAGACGGCATTCTCGTCAACAGACAACAGCGGAAACGATGACGTTACAGTCCACAATCGCTGGTGCACAGTCACAGAGAATACGCGTACCAGCCTTTGCGGTGAAGGGCTGTAGGAAGAATAGAAGCAGGGCAGTCATAAAGTGATTCTACGGTATGGATTAATGCGAATCGTTCTGTTGTTTCTCGGATATGGCGACAGTTTATAGAGACCTGCACTAGGCCGAACACGTGTGACCTCAGAAAGAACAGGTATTTGGCTGTGATGACACGGTAAGTACCGCTTTGTTACAGCACGGAAAATGGGACCTGACCTCGCAGCATACACTGGGCGTGTTGTATCGAGGCAAACAGTGTACAGAAGGCTTCGGAAGAATGGCCTTCATTGTCAGAGACCTACTGTATGTGTACCTCTGACACGATTTCACAAAAGGGAACGTCTGGAATGGAGTCGTCAGCATGCCACCTAAATAGTCGAACTGTGGGCCACGTTCTTTTCACAGATGAGCCCAGATTTTGTCTGAAGAGTGATTCCCTACGATTCACATCTAGAGGGAATGTTCAACACCACTTTGGGATCCAAACCTTTTGGAAAGAGACCGATATCAAGGAGGGTCCCTAATGGTGTGCGCAAGGATCATGTTTACTACCCAACCACCTATTTGTGAAATTGTACGGATGAATCAACAACGTTTAACTGTTGCCAGGTATCGTGACAAGATCTTGGAACTCATGTTCGGTTGTTGCGAAGTGCTGTGGGCCCAGTCTTCGTACTGATGGACCATAATGCTCGACCTCATAGACCAAGGGCAGTTGATATTTTCTTGTAAACAGAAGATACTGCACGCATGGCACGGCCTGTTCGCTCTCCCGATATTGTCCAATAGAGCATGTCTAGGACGCACTAGGGAGACGGGTTACATCACGTCAGCATCCGCCAACCATCCTCCAAGCCTTGCTAGGAGCTCTTTAGGAAAAATGGGCATTATTGCCTCACCATCAGATTAATGATATCATTCACAGTATTTTCCGTCGTTTTCAGACCTGTATTGCTGCCACAGGCGGTCACACCTCATACAGATCAGTAATCTGTTTTCGGAATGTGTGTGCAAATCAGTTAAGTTGGAAAGAAAACGAAGAACATTTTTGTCTACCGTTATGCATGTTTCAATTGTTCAAGTTACGTGTTCTTTACATTGTTTCTACTTTACTGTTCCCTTTTATATTGTTTTGTGGTAAAATAAACGAAAGTTTGCCAAATTTCCGTCTGTTGCTTTAATTTTGAATACCTTTGTATAAGTTTCAAACGCTGGTTGTTAGTAAGGAACTTCCACTTCTGAGTTCTAAGTGTCCTTTAAGTCTACTTGATGTTTCAGTTTCTATGTATATCACTTACATCGCCCCCCCCCCCCCTCACCTTCCCGTGTCCTTTAAAAGTGGAAGTCTCTTCAACACAACAGCTTCCATACAAATAACTTATTGTGTGAGATATTTGACGTTATGCATGGAAAACCTTTATATTTCAAAACGAAAATTTTGTTGTTTTTGTTAGTTTCGGATTTCACAGGCCAACGATGGAAAAACTTTTTTACTGAAAATACCTTATTCTTACCTTTTTATGGTGGAAAATTCAAATGTGATACTTAAAAAACTGTATCACCCACCATTTCTTCACATTTCACATTTAAATTTATTAAATTAAGCGATTTTTTTAAAGAATTTAACAGCTTTTATGTAGTTAAAACAATTTAAAAATGAGGGGTAATGAATGCAGATGATTTGGTAGCATTGTTGAAAAACGTTTGCTGGCAAAAAATGTCAATTCTATTTTGTATTAACAGTGGTGATTTGTTTAGTGTCAACCTAACCTCACTTTCCCGTCTCCTGTACATGTGCTCAGTACAATGTCTAACCGTGGTTGTAAGAACTCTGCTGATAGTTTTTATTATATCTGTGGTGAATTTGTGATTAAAAAACACCAAAGAAACATTACAGAATGAGATTTTCACTCTGCAGCGGAGTGTGCGCCGATATGAAACTTCTTGGCAGATTAAAACTGTGTGCCGGACTGAGACTCGAAGTCGGGACCTTTGCTTTTCGCGGGAAAGTGCTCTACCATCTGAGCTACCCAAGCACAACTCACGCCCCGTTCTGACAGCTTTACTTCTGCCAGTACCTCGTCTCCTGCGAGAGCTTCTGTAAAGTTTGGAAGGTAGGAGACGAGGTACTGGCAGAAGTAAAGCTGTGAGGACGGGGTGTGAGTTGTGCTTGGGTAGCTTAGATGGTAGAGCACTTGCCCGCGCAAGGCAAAGGTCCCAATTTCGAGTCTCGGTCCAGCATATAGTTTTAATCTGCCAGGAAGTTTCAAACATCACAAACTTTGTGAAAAACGTTTGTCTCTCACACTTTGGATCTAAACTTGGTGATCAAGGTAAATCTTAGGCGCCACATAAGGTATGTTATGTGTGCGTTGAAGATCTGAGGAGATGGTCCAAGAAGAAGAAAAAAGTCTTTATATTTGCTGCTACTATGATATGGAGGGAGCCAAGAAATCATTCCGATGATTGCTACTTTTGCAGTGTTGATATTACTGGTCATAATGCGAAAAGCAAGAGGATAATAAGCTACCCTAACCATCCGTGTGCCATCCGACCAGTAGGGCATGGTGTAGATTTGCCAGTTCCTGAACCACCAGGTGATTTAAATTCTATTCCAGAAGAAGTATTTTCTGATATACAATGTGATTTAGATGGACCAGACGACAATAAATTCCATTGTAATACAGAAAGTATACAGCCCAAATTGTTTACTTAGACCGAGCTTAACGATTTGGTTAGGGATCTTGGCTTAACGAAAGAAAAAGCTGAATTGCTTGGCTCTAGATTAAAAGAAAAGAACTTATTGACAGTTGGAATCAGCATATACATGTACAGAAAGAGAGAGCAGCAATTTTCCACGTTTTCTCAACAAGAAGGTGATTTAATGTACTGCTCAGACATTCCCAGTCTGATGAATGAGTTTGGTATTGAATACAAAAAGGAAGACTAGAAGCTGTTTGTTGATCATCCAAAACTAGTTTAAAGGCTGTTTTATTACACAATGGTAACATGTATGCATGTATACCTATTGGACATTGTGTACATATGAAAGAAATCTATGAAAACCTAGAAATAGTGCTATATAAAATAGGCTCTTCTGCTCATGGTTGGATGATATGTGGCGATCTAAAAGTAACATGCATGCTCCTTCGTCAACAAGGTCGCTTTACCATATTACTTGAATGGGACCGAAGGGCTGGTGTTCAACAGTGGTGCAGAAAGGACAGGCCTGTGAGGGAGTCTTTAAAATCTGGCGAAAAGAACATTCAACGCAAAACCCTTGAAGATCCTAATAACGTACTCCTACCACCTCTACATGTAAAGTTAGGCCTAATGAAACAGGTTTAAAGGCTTTGCCTCAAGATGGACCGTGTTTTAAGTATCTCTGCCTTTCAGAAGCTAAACTAAAAGAAGGTGTCTTTGTCGGACCTGACCATAGAAAATTGATGTTTGTTATTAACTTTGAATTCACTATGACCTTAAATGAGAAACAAGCATGGGTATCAGGCAAGTCGTTAAAAAGTTCTTAGGACATGAAAAAGGCCTAGAATATGTCTCTATTATAGCTATAATATTAAAGGAGTTTAAAACTTTACGATGTTACATGAGCCTGAAAATTCCCTTTTTGAAAAGTCACCTTGATTACTTCGCGGACAATATCGGAGATGTTAGCGAGGAGCAAGGAGAGCGTTTTCACCAGGACCTTAAAGTGATGGGAGAACGCTACCAAGGCCGCTGGAACACCAACATGATGGGGGACTACTGTTGGTCACTTCACCGAAAAGTTCAGTAAGCGACTCATCGTAGAAAAAGCTACACAAGAAGCTTCAAAGGAAAAGAAAAAATAAATACAAACCAATTCCAGCTGACAAGTGAAACCTTTATTGACACATTTCATTGTTTTAAGTAGCTTACTTTAAATACAAATCATGCTTATGCTGTAACAAAGATTCATATTAATTTTCTCGTTTACCGTATAGCATAGGATTTTTAACTATATAATAAAAAGCATACTGCTCGAAAACTATGAGTGATACAAAAAAAAAAAAACTGAGGCCAGATTTGGATTCAGCTCACAAAAATTTATAAAGATCAGAAATGAAAGTAAGAAAAAGTTAAAAAAATATTTTGTTGGCCTATGTTATTCACCCAAAGACGAATGAAAAATTTAAAACTAAAAGTAGTAAACAAAAGCAGTAACTCCACCACTGCTGGTCCTAAGTATGGGCCTCATTTCGCAAGTGATGAGAATGGAAGAGGGGGAGGAGTAACACCTCACGAAAAGGCCTGGGTCCATCTGGCCCCGGATGTTAGCACCCTGTAAGGGCCCCTGCCTAGGTTTACTAAGCGAAACCTGGTCACTGTACTCAAAACCGGAAGAGAAAGTTCAGATTCACAACGGCGGAGAGGGCGGAAGAAGTACCTCCAGGACTCACAATCTTGGTTGTATTTCTTGTGGCCTTTGGGCCACAGCCAAAATAACTTTCATCAATTATGGAAGCGTGTAATGTAAACTATTTTACTCCAGGTGGACGATCCAATGTACGCCAGTACGTCAGTAGACATTCGGATTCTGGGGAGTCTGCAAAATTGCACAAAGACAAGTCGGAGTGTCTTGGAATCTCATCCAAATTTCAACGTGGACAGTCAAAGTACCTAGCAACCTTCAATGCAACCTCATATTTGAAAACCGAAAAACTGAAACATCTAACAGATACGCTAAGGAACCACAACATACTCATAACAGCCATTTAAGAAACACAATACCTGGATACAGATATCTCCGATTCCGAAGGTTTTAGGATATACAAAGGGAACGTGGGACCGAGAGTAATGAAAAATGTACCACATCTTGGAACAGTCTTTATAATCAACAAACAAATCTTGAACTCAATAGTTGACTTTTATTCCCAATCATAAAGACTTTCAATTCTTACATTCACAAACACAAACAATCTACACAATTATCAATGTACATGCCGCTATATATGAAGATAATAGGAAAAACAAAGGAAAAGTGGAGGCCTTTTGGAATCATCTAGATGACATTATTCAGAAAATCCCAGATAAAAGCATCATCATTCTTCTTGGAGACTATAATGCACAGACTGGTAAGGAAAATAGTTGGAGATTGACCTGCACACAAGAGAATAAACAGAAATGGTGTGAGGCTAATAGATCATTGCCAAGCACACAATTTCATTCTTAAATACACAGCTTTCAATAAACTACCATGAAGACAAAAGACATGAATATCCCCAAATCATAGCCTTGGGGAATTTCAATTTGTTACGAATAGAGTTAGTAGTAATTAAGTAATAAACTAAAACGTCGTGCCTGGTGCCGAAATTTTACTAAATGAAAAGCCAAATTATGTGCAAAGCTTGCTATGAGTCGCTAAATGCTCTGATTCTCAAATACTGGATGAATTTAGTATTGGTAATTGGTGCACAGTTAGTTATGCAGTCACAAGACAAGTAAACAGTTTCTGACTTTAATACTTGCCTATACTAAGGATTATATGCCTTAAATATTTTATGTCGGTATTAAACGTTAAGTCTCTTAATGAGAAGATTATGGCAAAAATTTTAAATTGTTAAATTCGATCAACAATCGTCGGAAATGTCGAACTCCAATTTTTGTTGCCCTTGGATGTCGTTAGAAAGCAAACTGCAACAAGCGTAGGTGACTAAGTAAGCAGCTTAGCTATTCAGTTATATAGATGGTTGTAAACAGTTTATTTGAGATCAGCTGGCCACTCCACAGCTTCAGTGGGTGAGAACGCCTCCAGATCAAACATAATAGGATTGCAACTCTTGCAAGCTCAGATAAGGTCAACACCTCCTGTTCTACTGTCAAAAAAATAAAAAAAGTTGGCCTCACTGCACAGCATTCCATTGCCACCCTAGTGAGTTAGATTACAGTTGTTCCTCAGTCGATCTTTATCTTCACATAGATTTGGATTAGAGATTCTTAGTCTTCTTGCAACGTCACACTGATATCAAAACACGAGCTTAGGACGATAACCGCCACGGTCTTTGCCAGAAACAACTGGCTGCCACTACTACCGCTGTGCTTGCCTTATAATCGGCCCCTGACTGGTCAGTTAATATCATCGTCACCTCATACCGCTTGAATGTTGCCAGATATATTGTCTATGTCTGCGATGCTTAGTGGCATTGGTTTGCAAACGTCCTCTTCAAGTCAGTGTGCGGTAGTGTGTGTGGTAAAATTTTAGTATCAGCAATCACAAATTTATGTTGGTTTGCGAGGCTGTGTTAAGCAGCCAATGAGACTTCCAAATCAGACGTTTAGTGGATCGTTGGTGTTCTGCATAACCTCCGACACTGGACGGATTGTTTGACATTCACATTAGCTTTGTCTGTGGCAAGAGCTGTAAATTCCAGGGACAATAAATCTCAAACTGCCATCAACTAGGCGCTGCTTATGCGTAGCATTCGGGTACACTTTGCTATACGGTTTGCTGGTTACTAAAAGCTGGCATATAGTACGGCCATTTAGTACTAGAGGTAATGTAATGAAACATCTGTACTAACTTCTGCAGCCGATTGCTTGAGCGTACATATTGAATGAACAAGTTACTGCATATGTCAACATTTAAAGCAACTCATTTTGGACAGCTGGGCATGAAACAATATTATTTATGTATAAATAAAACAGGAAAATTAACCTCAATAATAGGTCGAACCTACAGAAGCGATAGTTAAACTTCAACATTGTGCCAGAAGCATTGAAAAAGAAACGTTTTAAAATCTTTAATGGACAACATCAAAATCAACTGAAATGTTGAATCGATCGTTAGGTGCTAGACATATAACTTAACTGGTCGCACCTGTTTGTAGGCAGTTGTGCCGAGCTGGTAACATTGTCCACTGCCTTGTGTCTGCTTCGCAATGCGCTCACGGAAAAAAAACAAAAAGGAATTAAATGGAAAAACAAAAGCAGTGGTGTACATATAAACAGAGGCAGGATTTTCTGCATTGCAGCGGAATAAAAAACTAACTGAAGCAGAAATATTTATTACTCTGATAATTACAAGCACTGTCACACATATTAACGGATCAATTTCTGCGGCAGAAAAAATGCAGCCATGAAACTAATAGGATGTAATGGGGCAACTGTTGTTAAAACACGCGAGTAATTTGCGTATGCAAGCTCATTATATCCGGAAGGAAACCTAATGAATATAGCTCATATGAATTGGATATCGACTTAATCTGATAAAACAATAAAAAAATAATACGTGTAGGTATTTTTCTGTTACATTTACTGCTCTCTGGTGTTCCTGTGTTACACAGTAAAGTTTCTGTGAATATCCGAATAGGGGCATCTGTCTGAATGCTGTAGATAATCTAATTTGGTGCCGAAATCTTTTGTCGTAAATTTGGTCACGTTAGTTTCGTCAGTTTGTGAGTTATTTAAATATCAGGCAATAGATAAACAAGCACCTACAGCTAATTGTCACGTAGTTTTTACAACGAGTGAGAATAATATTTTCTGAGATCACGTTCCCAATTCAATAATTTCTCGTTACCGAATACAAACGGTGAACAATCAGACTCGTTAATATCAATGTTTCTGGAATTGTTGCAGTTATAGACAAATAATGGTGGACAAAGCTCGACTTACTTAGCTTTATGATCTATGTTCGTAATGTTTTACGTTCCACTGTTTAAAAACATCTTTAATTTTCTAAGTGGAACGTTTCTTTTATTATTATTATTATTATTTTAAGTGCCATTGGAGAGTGCCTTAAAACAAGAGTAAGGTAATAGGAAACCTGCAAAGGTCTAAACATTCTGCGTGGTGTCTGTCTTTTCTATATCGTGTCTCCCTACCACTTACGCGCAACGACGCTCTGAGCGTGTTTTTTAGGGAATTGACTAGTTTGAACCTGGGACCTGTTGCTGGTAAGGAGACGTCAGACCAAACATGACATGTAGAATTCAGAAGAGTTCAGTGAGACTAGCGATGATATAACCAAATATTGAATGATTTCAGCGTCAGCTCCACTGTACTCCCTGTAAAAGAATCTTAATACTAACTAAATTTAGTGGAAGGGTTCAAGGCTTTCCTATTTTTAGTTAGCTGATAAAATAACGTCGAAAAAGCAGTTAAGTTTACCATTGGAAATTTTATTCGACTCACAAAACATTGTTTATAAATTGCACTATTGATAAAAGGAAATGTTTTAATACAGGATGATAAAAACCAACTGCGTTCAACAAAAATGTGAACGAATATTCCCTGAATGGGTTTCCAAGTTCTACAATGAATCGAAGGATGACCTATACCATATCACATCTATAATCTAGGTTTAAATGAAGTTTCACAAAAAAGCGAACTATCAAAATGGTCTACAGTGACCCTCAATTATCTTTAATTACTTATCTAATTTGTCGTAAATTACAGTGGCTGATGTGGCTTCTCAATAACAGAAAAATCATCACGTTTCAGATTTTTACTTCAAGTGGCAAATGTGAACACCATGAGCTTTAATTGACGATCGACACTAGTATTACGTAAAGGGGATGTAACAGATGAGACTTCTGCAGTTCTGAGTGAATCCTTATGCGCTCAAAGATGCGGTATCGCGTGCGTTCATTACCTTGTCGGTGTTCGTCAGGGGGCGGCGGACAGCACAGCTCCGTCCAGCTCGCCCTCTCGGAAGCAACTCTTAGCAACTCTCTCCTAACTTCTCCTTACTACAATTTACCAAAGTTGGTTAAAAAAACTATCTGGCTGTGTTTTCATCTGACCAATCAGGGTCTCAATGTTAACCTTAAGCTCCGCCTACAAAAATTCTATCCAATGAGAAACGTTATTCTTTTCGTGGTGGGGCAATGTTTTTAAAGTTTGCAACGTAACAGAGACGCGAAAAAGTTTCACGCTAAAACTTGCAGGTAGTGTGGTCCTTTTAGCGTTATCGTAAGATCTATACTGTTCTTCTGGAGGGCTCTATCTTTTAACATGGGCTTGGGGGTTGTCCTAACGTAACAGAGACGCGAAAAAGTCTCACGCTAAAACTTGCGGGTGGTATAGCCCTTTTTGTGTTATCGTAAGATCTATACTGTTCTTCTGGAGGGCTCTAGATTTTAACATTGGCTGGGGGGTGGTCTTGACGTAACAGAGACGCGAGAAAGTCTCACGCTAAAACTTGCGGGTGGTGTGGTCCTAGCAGTTAGCTGGCGACGTGGGTGTCCGTCCGTCCCTTATCGTAGGGCCTTCCAGCTTAACACGGTTCTGCTCTCGGCTTCTGTTCTCCTTTCTCCCCTCGGAACTGCGTCTGTCTCACGGTGGGAAGGTATGACATGCATTTAGGCATTCTTGTGTTAGTCTGTGGTATTCGATTTGCTCACTCGTTACTCGTATTACTTTGGTTAATTTAATGTCACAATTTATTCGGAGCTATGTGACATACTACTGGATTTGCTTATCATGTCAGGGTTTTCATGGAAGGTGTTGGATTTGCCTGACACCTTACACAGGGTTCCAGTGAAATCGTTTAAGCAACAGATGTGAGTGCCGAACATCAAAAACGTACGCTGTAAGTTATGTCTCGTTACAAAATACGTATTTGCATATGTAAGTGATTAGCTTGCTTTTTTTTCAATAAAGAAATAAGCTACTGCAACTGTATATCTAATAGGATTTCATTAGTTTATGAACATTTAACCACATACTTTACACTCACGTTCAGGAAAAAAAAAGAACACCCTGAACGACTAGAGATAGGACGATCATATTCACAGGACACGCATATTGCAATGTTCTGCAGAAATTATTAGCATTTGAACCACGTCGGCCTGCGGGTTTAGAGTCAACATCGGTATCGCTGCGTAACACCACCGACTGGGAAAATGAGCTTGCGGATCTCGTTGTCGCTATAAATCGAACGTAATGTGTCACTGTGATTTGAGCAGACATGCAGGATTCATCGCAAACACATACGTGAACTGTATCATCAAACCAATGAGACTGAAAAAGGGTGTATTATTGGCATGAGAGAATATGGGAAATTGTCGCTCCTGTGTGCCGAATGGTTCACGGAATACCGTAGAACACGACGAGATGGGTTCACCATCCAGATCACACCCCTAAAAGGATCGACACCTCCTCAGAATGGCACTGTCGGAACAGATCTGCGTCCTCCTCGTCTCTCGCGCAACAGTGGAACAGTGTAACAGATCGTTTACTATCAGGGGTGACAGCTGACGCCTTTTATTACGACATGGGTTATGCGCGTTGTCCATTTCTCCGTCTCCGTTTGACGAATGTGCAGAGACATACTAGACAGTAATGGTGTGTGGAATTACGTCAGTGAGGACAGGTTTGACATCAGGTAATGTATCCAGACGAATCCAGATTCTGTTTGTTTGAAAACGCAGACAGCGGTAACTGCATCAGTGCGACTGCATTCAGACAAGACATACAGCACCAGATGGGGGCCTTATGTTGTGAGGCGCTACTGTGTACAGCCACGAATCACAATTGGAACGTGTCCAGAGCACTGTGACTACTGCGACCTTGTGAATGACAACCTGCGACCCGTAGCCATACCCTTTCTGTACATCACCTCAGACGCCATTTCTCAGCAAGAAAAAGCACGACCACATGTTGCTGTACGAACACGTGTCTTCTTGGTCGTACAGGATGTAAACCCTTTGCCCTGGCCCTCCGGATCACCAGACTTGTCACAAATCGAAAATGTATGGAATACGAAGAAATGACGGGTGCAGCGCAGCGACCCAATACCAACCACGCCAGACCAATTTTGGAACCAGATGAGTGCAGCATGGATGGCTATACCACATGACGCCATTCGCGCCTCTTACGCATCAATTGCGTCACGCATGGGGCGAGTTATGAGGACCGATGGCGGACCTTCTGCCTACTAGGCTACAGGCCACATGCTGAACCGAGGTGAAATTTCTGCAGAACATAGTAATGTACATGTCCTGTGAATATGATCATCCTATCTCTAGTCGTTCTGTGTGTTTAGTTTCTTCTGAGCATGAGTGTATTAACCTCCTATGGTTTCTCAAAATCGAGTGAGGTAAAACTGTGGCATAACAATTCGAGGAGTATTATGGATCGCAGCAAAAGCTTACAACACTTAACAGAAAAATAAAATTTGAAAATTCCGGACCATGTTTGTAACAATTTAGACCACGACTAAACAGTACAGATAATAATATAACCTCAGGTACTATGAGTTACGTGATACAGAATGTACTTGTACTGCCTTACACGTCATTCAAGGTGGAGTGTATCATTTTTCTAATTTCATGGAAGCAGATATCATACTCGAAAAAAAAACCAAAAAAACAAAAAAAAAAACCTGCTTTGGGAGGAATTGGTCTGCAGTACGACAAGCTTCGACGTGCCTCTTGGGAATCCAGAGTTATCATGAGTGTTGTTTCGTCTTATACGTAAATGTCGTCTGTTATAAGGCAACCAAGTACCAAACATGCTTCATTATAAGTGCTCTGTTGCCATGGCCTTACATAGACGTACATAGTCGTATGCCTGCCTCGCTTAATGCTGCATCTATATGGAGCGTTGATGGGTGAGACCAGATTCCAACTTCTCGTCAAATCAGAAGATTTCGACAGTTACTTTTCATCATCTTCTGGTGAACCACAAGGTTAGCACGACGAACAATCAGATGCTTAATAAGCAATTCCGCCTCCTTGATTTGGTGAAATGATTTTCGTTCCACAGGGACATTAATGAAATGATCCTGAGGTTTCCCTCTTGCCCTGTTTTCTTCAACTCCCGGCGGACGATAATGGTGAACCAGCTGTATTGGTGCAGAAATTAACAGGCAAAATATTCGGTATTATACCTATTTCGTATTAATACACTGTTACCCAAGGATTTAAAGTCTGGTGTAGTCATATCCTTCATCCAGCCACAAAAACTGTACGCTGCGATGTGATTCGACGGTGTTTCGACTAAGTCGTCTTCTCCTCAAAATGCGTCCTTCACTGACAGTACCTTTTCTTTTTTATCACTTGATCCTTCCCCTGACAGTTTTCAAGGAGATCGCTGAAAAAGTTCCAGCAAAATATTTTCCGGTTTTTCATTGGCACTTATGATTGATCTCTATGCAAACAGCACACATTAAGGTGAACTTTGAATGTATCATATGTGTGAAACTGGAAACCATGTACAGGGAATACAGAAATATATGGAAACACTAAATACACATTACCATGTCTAATAAGATGTAGGAATACCATTGGTATTCAAAACAGCTCCCCGTCGCCCAGTAATGGATAAATACAGGTCCGATATGGTTTTCAAGGGAATACAGGTTTTATAACATTCTCTTATATGTCTGCCTGGAGTGGTAAACATAATTTGGAATTAGTAGCAGGACGTGACCGGAGTGTGACGCAAGATTTGATGGCCGAGAAAAGATTAGTCTCAAAGTAAGGCGCCAGTGATCAGGAAGATTACTTATCTTTATTCTCCACACTGAAGCAGGCACCGTCTATTGCTCTCATAGCAAGTAGATACGTAATTAAATTCACAACACAATTCACAAAGCCACAGTGTAAGCCAAATCGTAACTAAGTTCAGAAACCAGATGGCAGTTATAAGAGTCGAGGGACATGAAAGGGAAGCAGTGGTCGGGAAGGGAGTGAGACAGGGTTGTAGCCTATCCCCGATGTTATTCAATCTGTATATTGAGCAAGCAGTGAAGGAAACAAAAGAAAAAATCGGAGTAGTTATTAAAATCCATGGAGAAGAAATAAAACTTTGAGGCTTGCCGATTACATTGTAATTCTGTCAGAGACAGCAAAGGACTTGGAAGAGCAGTTGAACGGAATGGACAGTGTCTTGAAAGGAGGATATAAGATGAACATCAACAAAAGCAAAACGAGGATAATGGAATGTAGTCGAATTAAGTCGGGTGATGCTGAGGGAATTAGATTAGGAAATGAGACGCTTAAAGTAGTAAAGGAGTTTTGCTATTTGGGCAGCAAAATAACTGATGATGGTCGAAGTAGAGAGGATATAAAATATAGACTGGCAATGGCAAGGAAAGCGTTTCTGAAGAAGAGAAATTTGTTAACATCAAGTGTAGATTTAAGTGTCAGGAAGTCGTTTCTGAAAGTATTTGTATGGAGTGTAGCCATGTATGGAAGTGAAACATGGACGATAAATAGTTTGGATAAGAAGAGAATATAAGCTTTCGAAATGGGGTGCTACAGAAGAATGCGGAAGATTAGATGGGTAGATCACATAACTAATGAGGAGGTATTTAATAGGATTAGAGAGAAGAGAGGTTTGTGGCAGAACTTGATTATAAGAAGCGATGGGTTGGTAGTACACGTTCTGGGGCATCTAGGGATCACCAATTTAGTATTGGAGGGCAGCGTGGAGGGTAAAAATCGTAGAGGGAGACCAAGAGATCAATACACTAAGCAGATTCAGAAGGATGTAGGTTGCAGTAGGTACAGGGAGATGAAGAAGCTTGCACAGCATAGAGTAGCATGGAGAGCTGCAACAAACCAGTCTCAGGACTGAAGACCACAACAACAACAACAACTAAGTTCCAAGCCCAAGGTTGTCATAAAAGGTCTATACAATAACACTTCGGTATTAACACAGCTAGTGAGCTAAAGCGAGTGGCCGTGGCGTCAGGTCTGTGCTCCTGTTGTATCTGGTGGCCATAGAGGGAGCTGCAGGCAAGAACTATTGAATGGCGCGACGTCTTCAGCAGGAGATAACGCCATGAAACTCCGGCGGCCGCAACGTGAAGCTATGGCCGACCACCGCGCATGTGCGGCCGGGCTGAGCGACGGCAGGACGCGCGTGATTCGGTTAGGTCCGCGGACATGGCAGTCTTCCTGCTAAACAGTGGCAAGCTCAGATGACGATGACGGAGGTGGATAGCGATCACGCACCCTTCTCTCCAAAGTAGACCACAAACGCTCAATATTGGGATCAACTGCCGGTAGTGGCCAGTGGATACGCGACAATTAATCCTAGTGCTCACAAAACCAGTCCTGGACAATGCGTACTGTGTGATCAGGGTCCTGTCGTCTTGGAAAACAACATCAACACTGGGGAACAATTTTCTGTCATAGGATGGACCTGACTAGCCAAAACAGTGACGTAATACTTGGCAGTAGAAAGACCTTGAAGGGAACCATTGGGGCCCATAGTGTTGTTACATGACCGTTGTTGGAAAAACCGTCACGTAACATAATTAAATTCCAATCAATTAAGAAATCCAGCAATGCTAAATTAACTTCAAGCTAGAAACGGCAGTACAACTATGAGTGAAGCTAATTTCAGAGATTGCCACATCCAGTTCCCATATTACATTCTTGATGTGAAGATCGGTTTGAATGTAATTGGGATGTTATTGAGTACAGGTTGGACAGAGGCCACACGAGGAGGAGAAAAAGACAGCGTCCGACTATCAGGGGTCGCAGGCGTTTGCAAAGGACAAACACCACCAAGAGGGTGAGAAGTGCAGGTAGAAAGTCGGGGCAGTATATTGCGTACGTTTCCAAACTCTGCCAAAGAGGTACTATCTGTGTTTAGGCCTTTGCAAAGGACAAACACCACCAAGAGGGTGAGAAGTGCAGGGAGAAAGTCGGGGCAGTATATTGCGTGCGATCCAAACTCTGCCAAAGAGGTACGATCTGTGTTGTGTCCTAAAGGACAGGAAGCCTTTGTATCGTCTTCTTATCGTGAGAAGTCCACTGGCGCCGGAGGGACACGCTGTGGGCAGACAATATGGGAGACTAGTTTCGCGGTGTCTTACTCTCAGCAGGAAGTCAGTCTTATAGGAAACGCTACTCGCGAAAAGCAATCCAAGATAAAAATCTGAGAAATGGTATGAGATGCGATGCCTACCGGCGCTTTCTCTGTTTAAGGACAGGGGACATGCAGCCCTCACCCTGGCGCCAAGATTTAAAAAAAAATGGCTCTGAGCACTATGGGACTTAACATCTGTGGTCATCAGTCCCCTAGAACTTAGAACTACTTAAACCTAACTAACCTAAGGACATCACACACATCCATGCCCGAGGCAGGATTCGAACCTGCGACCGTAGCAGTCCCGCGGTTCCGGACAGAGCGCCTGAACCGCTAGACCACCGCGGCCGGCGCGCCAAGATTATTTCCTTGTTGTTGACTCTGCTAAGAATTGAAAACCTTCTTGAAAGAAGGTTGTATATCACAATATCATAATTTTTGGAAAGTAAAAATGAACTTTTCCTTTGATACTATTTATTAAAAACTTTCATTATGTATTAAAGAAAAGTTATGGTAGACCACCCCAGTTTAATGAATTAATTTCATTAAGTTATCCATTTTGCAACACTTGTAATTACAATCGCATTATTCTAATGTAAGTGAGCTGATCATCGATGAGAGCATGAGCTACAGGTCTTCTGAGAGCCGCAGGAGTATTTCGACGGGTCAGCATTAACATAACAGAATACCACGACTCGGCTGCCCGAATCCTCAGCCACACTCCGTCATGTTTCATTCATAGTACGTATACTGTCGTAGAACTGGGAAACCACTACTCCATAGTCCAGGTATTATGGCTCGGCACCACGTTCTCCTTTTATGGGTATTTGCATCACTTAATTCCAGTTTGCCCTCCAGTCCCAGCTTGTAGAACTTTCTTTTTGTTGTTTTGCTGCTGACATACTTCGCGAGATCGACATTCAATTCTGCGGTGACTTTTTCACCTGCCTTTTTCATATTTTTCGTCACAATCCTCTTCAATGATCGTCTGTCACGATAAGTCACACACATTTTCGTCCCCGTTGTGACTTAGCGGATGATATTTTTACGCTTTCCTTGAATGCGGTATTGATTTTCGATATGGCACCTCTTGAAACACCAAACACTTCTACTGCCTTGGTTACGGAAGCACTCCCCATACGAGCACGTTTGAATTCACTTTTCTCCAACATAATGCATTCGCAACTACACAGAACTCTCTTTTGACCACGACGAATACTTGCAACAAACAGAGGGTGTTGCACCGGTGCCGGTTAAATAAAACAGCGCAACCTGCAGGCTTGTCTAGCACCTGTATATATGTAAAAAGTCGCATTTCTCACGTTGTTTCCCTATTTTTATCCAGTCCCTGTAAGTCAAACACGTACGTTTTCACTGTCTCTGTTAGTTATCAATATGCTCAAACTTCTCTACTTTCAACAGAAACGTATGTTAAGACAGACCTAAGTACATTTTAATCACGTTGCTCGGAAAGACTGGCACACCATTAAATGAAAGTATTTTGGTATGAGTGTAACATTATTAAAGTTGATTTTAGAATCATTGTATAAGCTCCAGGGTCCAACGTACATTAATGCGAAATTAACATTCTTGCAATACAAATCAAAGTACAACTTCATGATCTAACTATTACACTTTGTCACGTGACTAACAAGTTTAATGTATTCCTCATACCAAATGTCTAACTTACCGAACTCATAGGATCAGGCTATCCATTGATTTTAAGTTCACATTGCTACGCTGTAGTACGACGTCTCAAGTACTGCTGTACGCCTGACAGTCTTGACACCTGATAGAACGCTGACATTGGTGAAATTTAATATAATTATAATTATCGTATTTTATAGACTTTTAATTCGTTCGTAAGTTTGTTTTATAAAAACTAAATTTCAGTCATTTCAAAATTCTCGTCGGTGGCAAATTTTACATACAAGTATTTTCATTAATTAGATTTGATCAGCATTGTTCCTTACATTACATTAACTGAATACAGTAACTGAAACATTTCGATTTATGGCCTTACAACACAGTAGGAACAAAAGTGTTAACAAAAGACGAAAATAGCTGTATTTCCGTCCGATTTTACAATAAAAATTCGTATACATGTTACGTAAGAGACATGTACATTTCGCAATTAGAATGAATTAAATACATCTGAACAAAGCTAAGTAGCAATAATGATCTTAAGCTTCTTATACCGAGCACATTTTCAGCGTTTATGGAGTCAGACTATCCACATAATCTAGAAACTTACCCGATCTATTTTGTCACATCATTTACTATCTATTAATAACCCTCTTCCACTACCCAAAGGACCAGTGTATGTCCACAATCTAGACGCTATCCCTCTGTCAATTAAAGTGGAAGCTAGATAGACGAATTTACTGCCACCTGTTGAACAAATGTGGAACATTTTTCCAGATATTTATCCTGTAGTATGACAATAAAGTTCCTGTGAGAGTTGACAGAGTATACATATTTGTGACATCTGCCGACGTACAAAATGTTCAAAACATAGCTGGGTAGCGTCTTCAACAACAGAAGATACTTTGACAGGTGCACACCCTGTCATTTTCAACGTAACAGGATATGCATCTGTCGAAATATTGGCGATTGTCGAAGACGTCACCAGGCTGTAGATTCTAACTTATTTGAACACGTAATCCTATTTTCGCGCATCCTGTACTGCGTGACCCAGTCGCTCACCGATTCATTAGGACGTCAAGTCTTTTATTATGTTGAAAATTACTATAGAATTTTAATGCATAAGAACGTAGCCTCTCGCGGCCTTCATCGCTGACGCTAGGAATTATTGGGTTTTGTTTAGTATCGTGTCGTTCTGCCCGTAATCTTCGAATTCAAGGTGTTGGCGTTCTTCTTGGGGCCTTCCTGCCTAAAATTAGCTGCGTTCAAAATATGGCACACTGTTAAAGTTCTGCACATTATGCAGAGTAACTCCTGTATTTACCGCCGTAAGCGTTCATCATTGATGATTCAGTGGCGTTGCAGTGATAAGCAGCAAGTGCTCACATGTGTACCATTAATTGGTGTGCGGCGTATTTCTGCACACCACGATTGCGACTTCGTGGCCCCGAGAGCAGGCAGCTAACCCGCCAGCATCCTACAGTCATGACTGAAATTGTTCGAGCATTCCGCAGTCTCGACTACCTCTCTGACATTTCGTTTGATTTGCCTTGGTGCTTTCGATATACAGCGAAAATTAGCAAAGTCATCGTAGGGTTTTAATTATCAAACCGACAAACTCGAGCAGTGACTATGAAATGTACTCACTCTATAAGACACTGGTGCGCAAAACACAAGGAAAAAGCTTTCACATAATGTATCATTACCTCGTAACATAACTGGAAGAACCTTGCTTCACATACAGAAGAAGTTGCTACAATATAGTACAGAAGATAATTGAAAGAACTACACAATGCGACGTACAGAAGTGAGAATTTCTTTCACAGACAGTAACTACACTGGAGTCACCGCGATTTAAGATGGTCCGCTGGACATTACGGAACGCTGAACTTAGTTCTTAATAGCGTGTCTGACCACCTCGGACGGCAGTACATTCTCCGCAAGGTGCTCCCATCCTGGCCAAAAGGTTGTTAAGGATCTCTTGTGGTAGGGCGCAGCGCTCCATTCCTCGACCAGCGTGGTCGACAACGAGTCGATGGTTGCCGG
The DNA here is from genome assembly GCF_023864345.2 of Schistocerca serialis cubense. Lineage (NCBI taxonomy): Eukaryota > Metazoa > Arthropoda > Insecta > Orthoptera > Acrididae > Schistocerca > Schistocerca serialis. The sequence continues at coordinate 439,971,055 of NC_064642.1, read as the reverse complement.
TGCATGTGGACGCACTACAGTACGTATACCCCAACGCATGTAACACGTGACCGAGAGGATTTAAATCGGAGGAACGGGCAGGTCCGTCTATACGCTAAAACTCGTCTCGGGCAAATAGCTCATCTATCTGTGCACACTGATTGTAAGGTGTCAGGTAAATCCAACACCTTCCATGAAAACCCTGACATGATAAGCAAATCCAGTAGTATGTCACATAGCTCCGAATAAATCGTGACATTAAATTAACCAAAGTAATACGAGTAACGAGTGAGCAAATGGAGTACCACAGACTAACACAAGAATGACTAAATGCATGTCATACCTTCCCACCGTGAGACAGACGCAGTTCCGACGGGAGAAATGAGAACAGAAGCCGAGAGCAGAACCGTGTTAAGCTAGAAGCCCCTACGATAAGGGACGGACACCCACGTGGCCAGCTAACCGACAGGACCACCCCCCAGCCCATGTTAAAAGATAGAGCCCTCCAGAAGAACAGTATAGATCTCACGATATCACTAAAAGGGCCACACCAGCCGCATGTTTTAGTGTGAGACTTTTTCGGGACTCTGTTACGTTGCAAACTTTAAAAACATTGCCCCACCACGAAAAGTATAACGTTTCTCATTGGATAGACAGAATTTTTGTAGGCGGAGCTTAAGGTTAACATTGAAACCTTGATTGGTCAGATGAAAACACAGCCAGATAGTTTTTTTTTAAACCTACTTCGGTAAATGGTAGTAAGGAGAAGTTAGGAAGGAGTTGCTTCGGAGACGGCGAGGTGAATGGAGCTGCGCTGGCCACCGCCCCCTGATGAACACTGACAAGGTAATGAACGCACGCGATGCCGCATAAGTGCGCATAAAGCTTCTATCAAAACTGCAGAAGTCTCATCTGTTACATCCCCTTTTTACGTAATACTAGTGTCGATCGTCAATTAAAGCTCATGGTGTTCACATTTGCCACTTGAAGTAAAAATCTGGAAAGCGATGATTTTTCTGTTATATAATTATTAAGAAGCCACATCAGCCACTGTAATTTACGACAAAGTAGATAAGTAATTAAAGACAATTGAGGGTCACTGTAGACCATTTTGATAGTTTTCTCTTTTGCGAAACTTAATTTAAACCTAGATTATAGTTGTGATATGGTATAGGTCATCCTTCGATTCATTGTAGAACTTGGAAACCCATTCAGGGAATATTCGTTCACATTTTTGTTGAACGCAGTTGGTTTTTATCATCCTGTATTAAAACACTTCCTATTATCAATAGTGCAATTTATAAACAATGTTTTGTGAGTAGAATAAATTTTCCAATGGTAAACTTAACTGCTTTTTCGACGTTATTTTACCAGCAAACTAAAAATAGGAAAGCCTTGAACCCCTTCCACTAAATTTAGTTAGTATTAAGATTCTTTTACAGGGAGTGCAGTGAAGCTGACGCTGAAGTCATTAAGTATTTGGTTATATCATCGCTAGTCTGACTGAACTCTTCTGAACTCTACATGTCATGTGTGGTCTGACGTCTCCTTACCAGCAACAGGTCCCAGGTTCAAACTAGTCAATTCCCTAAAAAACATGCTCAGAATGTCGTTGTGCAAAAGTGGTAGGGAGACATGACTTAGAACAGACACCACGCAGAATATTATAGAACGGCGAGCCTGCTAGGATGGTAAAATACCATGATTGAACGGCGACCACATGCCTAACTAGGTCAGAAAAACATCCCGTTGAAAAATTTTCGTAATAAAATTATTTTTGAAAGGCATAAATAGTTTAAAACAGTAGATGCAGCGATAGATAGTAAGAAAGTATTCAATAGAAAGTGAGACATTCTAGCAGGGACAATAGCATAATTAAGTTATGACTTTTAATATTGTTAGAATTAAGTTTTCTCTCCAATGCAAGCGCACAGGTGGCGGATACAACGTTGACAAGTTGTTCCTGACCCAACAAGTAAGTGAATGGATTGTCAAGTCGTGTGTGCAAAAAGTTTATGAAACGCGTGAGATCGAATGAGCGCATGCTGACGCAAAGTAGGGCGCATGAATTGCTTTTAAAACAGAAAATAAGGGATTCGGAAAGATTAGCAATGGCAGATGGAGACCTTGACCGAACTGAGGTAGAGACCCAACATGAAGATGGACAGAGAATAGAGGACAGTACAACAGACGATACAGTATCGCGAGGAATAGGACAGATAACGCACCATAACGAGAATAATGTACGCCAAGGCACAGAAAACCTAGGTCAGCACCCGACAGAGGAGCAGGAAAGTAGAGAGACAGTCGATGAGGATTCTAACTTGCGTCTTGAATACGTATAACCCATAGTACAAGTAATCAGAGCTCTATCACCATAGAGTACAAGGAATGCGAGCAGAAACGTGTCACAGCACAGTTCAGTGCAATTGGTTGGGAACCAACACTTGGGCGAAAACACAGAGCGTAGGACGTCGGAAGAAAACGCAATAGGACCCACCAATCTGGCAGAATTATTACAACAAATTACGGAAACCATGACAAGGCACAATAAGGACATAGCGAACCACATTCAAATTCAGAATGCATAAACCACGAGACAAATGGATGAGATTAAAGAACAAAACAAAAAAATTCAGTTACACCTAAGTCGTATTGAAGACGAGGCAAAAGAATCTCGAGAAGTGATAAGAAACTTAGTAACAGGTCACAATCAATTGAGAACAGACATTGACAAGGTACACGCGGACGTAAAAACATTGCGTAATGACACTCAGGACGAGATCAAAACATTACGTAACAACACCCAGGGAGAAGTTAAAAAACTAGAGAAACAGATAAACGAAATTACTAGACAAGCAGCAGGTACAGCGCGTGAGATTGTTGAAAACAGTGTGCTACACAAACGTATCACAAAAGCAGCGCTGAAGAGATATGATAACCGCACAGTCAAAATAGAAGCGCAAACGAAGCGACAATTTCAGAAATTTAGAACAGAGTTGTTGCAAACCATTGAAGAGCGTAGTGAACAAGATCGAACAAGCACTGAGTCTGCAACCACATCCGTATCTGTAACAGCACCGGAAAAACAAGCAATCAACGAAGATATCATGCATTTGCGATTCCAATCATAGGCGGAAAGTCACATGCATTCAGCTACACGTTCAACACCGATGGAAGAAAATTATTGCGTACCACTCCAACGATACTACGCAAGGGTAGGCGAAAGTTACAGTGGTCAATATCCAATGGATCTACTGCAACCGGAAAGAACGACGGGAGAAATGATCAGAAACAGAAGTGGCGAAGAATCGCGAATTTCATATGGAACTGTAACGAAGTACGACAACGATCATTTCCTCACAGTCGGAAAATTTCAACACTTTCGAGAAGGAAACTCATTACATCCACGAACTTTTATTGATCAATTCCGAATAAGATTACCAGAACACTGGACGCTAGCACACAAATTAGACTTTATATGTGCACACATGTCAGGAACAGTCGCAGAAACCATGCAAAATGTTGCAGCGACATGCCGATCGTACGAAGATTTCAGAGAGAAGATTCTCTCACGATATTGGTCCAGCGAAGCACAGAACAGAGTGAAGTACGAATTATTACAGAACCCATATTTTGAAAATTCAGGAGAGAAGAGTCCCGTGAAATTTTTCGAATTAATGGCAAAGAAAAATCAATGCTTACATGTACCATACAGTGACGGAGAGTTGATTAAATTATGCGTGATGAAGTTACCATAGAAATACCAGCAATCATTAGTAGGTCGCGGAGGCAATGACGTCGAAGAATTTAAAGATCTTCTAAGGGAACTAGAGTTCATATTTTCGGAAGATAACGCAAGAAAAAGACGAAGCGCACGTGAAAACGAAAGCAAAAAGCAGTGGAATCCACAAGACACAGTACGAACAAACAATAATTACGAACCAAGTGATAACTTCGCACCAAGAATCGACAATAGATTTCAACAAAGAACCGGTTATGGATTTAGAAGAGAATATGGCAATAACTGTAATTCATCCAGGAACGGCAACAACTATTACAGAGGGAATAACGACAACCGGAACGGGTACAATAGAACCATAAATTATCAACAAAGAAACCACTATCAACAAGCTGAACAAGAAAAGAAAATACAGATAGAAGAGGTGGAGGTAAGACCACCAAACCCCGATAAGCGTTCGAATTGACAGCTAAGCGCCCATGCCAAAGAGAATGACGCACCGACCCAGGACAATTGCAGCACCCTGAACAGAGAAGTAAATACCTTATCGCGAGAAGAGAAGAAGGAAGAAACAAATCCGCAGGGACCAGATGAAAACGAAGACAGGAAAATAACAATATCGTGTTGGGACGAAATTAATTGGGAGAATACTGACGAGGAAGATGAATTACCAGAGGCATGCACAACAAATGTAGGAGGAAAGGACGAAGTAATGAGTATTGCAGAGCTATTTGAGATGGAAACCAGGGAAAGCGAATTCAATGAGGATAATGCGCAGTCGACAGAAGTTGAAAATAAGCTACTAGTGGGCACACAACCCAACGTATAGAATGAAGGAAGTTATGAAGCGATAATTAGAGCATCTAGATGTGATTATGTGGAAGTAGCGACGAAGAAGGAGAAGATAGACGAGGATGAAGAAAAAGTAGAGGATGTTGAAGAAAGCGTAAATGAAGGAAGAAATACAGAAGAGGAAATAAAAGAGAGAGAAGTAGCAGTCGAAGCTTATCCTACAGAAAGTTCGAAATCACAAGGGAAATTCCTGAAAAGACTCATGTATGATTCAGTGGATGATTCATTGATGCAAGAAGAAGGAGAACAGAACCAACCCTTTCAAATTCAACCAATTGTGAAGGCCATGGTAAAGCATATCCCAGTCAATATTGTAATTGATAACGATGTGAACTGACTGCGATCTCAGAAAATTTATTCATGCTATGTAATGCCAATCAGGAATTGCCAGTTCTTAAAACAAGTAAGATTAAAGTAAGAGGTCCTATTAGAAACAATGCTGCGGAAGTTACGAGACAAACAAGGTTAACTCTTTCGTGTCAAGGTCAAAAGATCGAAGCCAACTTCGTGATTATACCTAAACTAACTGTAGATTTGATTATAGGTGCAGATTTTTTAAATGAGAGATGAGCGATAATAGATATGGGGAAAGGTAGCGTAACATTCGTGAATGTCACACTTCTCTTTGAGCAAAAGCTAAAATTAGAAGAAATACCAGTTATAAGCAAACAATTACGAATGATGCGAGATAAAGAGGATGAAGAATTTGAATGATATGCACAAAAGGGGGAATCGCCTCAACTCATGTTAGAAGTCCATAAAGAAATCGACGAAAAATTGCAAGAAGTTCAAGGTATTTCGGAACACAGTAAAAGAAAATTAAAGGGTATTTTACGTGATAAAGCAGGCACAAACCATTTAGAGTGCCACCCTATACAATCCCATTAGGCTACAGGAATAAAGTATTCCAGGAGATATCTAAATGTTAGATGACGATATTATTGAACCAGCTATCTCCACATAAAACAGCCTGCTCCATATTGTACGAAAACGAGATGGGAGCATCAGGTTAGTGCTTGATTCGAGACAGATCAACACAATCATAATCACTGAGACAAATCGCCCAGAAAAATTAGAGGAATTGATACAAAACTTCCACGGTGCTAAGATACTTTCATCAATTGATTTACGGAGTAATTTCTGGCAAATTGGCCCCAGAATGTAGAAAATTTACAGCATTTATCGTATTCGGTAGATGTTACCAGTTTAAACGATTGCCATTTGGTTTAAACATATCATCAGCAGCGTTTATCAGGGGATTTAATACTGTACTCAGTCCTGAAATTTCACAAAAAATTACTTGTTATGTTGATGATGTGATTATAGCAGAACCCTCTTGGGAACATTGCAACGACACATTAAATCAGTTTTTACAGATCATGAAAGAGCATGGGGTCACAGTAAATATAACAAAATCCAAATTTGGACGGCGAGAGGTCAAATTCCTAGGACAAATAATTTCAGAGAAAGGGGTAATGCCCGATCCAGAAAAACTAACGGCAATCAAAGAATTCTGTACTCCATGTAATAAGAAAACTCTCAGAGAATTATTAGGTCTCACCGGATTCTATAAAAAATTTATTTGGATCGACTCTCTCGCAACACCACGCCTATGTGCACTGACTGGAAAAAACACGCCATGGTTATGGGATCAACAAGCCAATGAAGAATTTTTAAAAGAGAAAAACGCACTAACAACAGCACCGATTTTAGCACATCCTGATCTAACACAAAATTTTTGTATGGCCACTGATAGCGCGAAAACAGGTTTAGGAGTTGTTTTGTACTAAGAATACGAACAGGCAGGGCTAAGATCATATAGAACAATTGCATTTGCCAGACGGGTACTCATAAAAAGCGAGAAAAACTATTCAGTCACGGATCTGGAAGCATTGGCCATTGTATGGGGCTTCCAACGTTTTCGATACTTCCTATTCGGAAGAAAAACAAAAGTATACACTGACCACAAAGCATTAGTATTTCTGTTATCCGCCAAACTAACTCATGGGAGGTTAGCCAGATGGACGTTAATACTACAAGAATTTAACTTCACTATTACACACATACCAAGACCAGCGAATGTATTAGCAGATGCTTTATCACGATGTCCACAGGGTGCATCCAATAACATAGGTTTGGAAGCAGCAGAAGACCAGTTTACAATGTACTATATGAAACTAGTACCTTTCGAAAACTACATTACGACAGCATTGAAAAACATAGGCAAAGAACAGGACAAGGATCCCGAAATACTAGGAATCACACACAAGTGGAGACGTAAGGATTTTCCAGACATTCAACAGCACTATCTCGTAAAAAACTATGTTTTATTTTTTAGAGGAAATGTTGCAACGAATGAATGGATAATTTGTATCCTAGATGAACTAATTATTAAGTACATATGGTATACACATTTAAGTAATGGCCACTTTGGACCAAAGCAATGCTTTTTAAAAATAAAACAAACAAGCCAATTTCCTGATATGGAAAGACGAATTAGAACAGTATTAGTCAAATGCATAAAATGTATGAGGGCTAAACACGTCATTTTCCAAACCAAACCACCTATGTTTCCAATAATCCCTAAAAAATGAAAACAAATAGCTGCAACAGATTTGATGGGGCCCCTCCCACGCACAAAAAATGGATATATTTTCATATTTGTCGTTTTGGAACTTACTTCTAAATATGTTACCTTGACACCATTAAAACAGGCAACAGGTCTTACTATAAGTAAAGCATTTAGACAAGATTTTCTCAGACAAGTAGGTCGAAGGGAACGAATAATTTCGGGTAATGGCCCACAATACAAATCAGTGCAATGGCCGAATACGTTAAAACAACACAAAACAAAACCCATCTACATATCTAAGCACAAACCTAGCGTAAATCCAGCAGAACGATCTATGAAGGACATAGGCACTTTATGCCGATTATATGCAGGCAAAAGACACAACACTTGGGATATATACCTTAAAGATTTTCAAGAAGTAATAAATGAAGTGCCACATAGCACTACACTACTACCTCCAGTTACAGTACTTAAAAATATTGAACCCCCAAACATAACAAGAGAAAATGTTAGATTTCCTATCGAACCCCATAGACAGCACAAATAAGTCATAGCAACAGCACTCTCCAACATCAGAAAGGCAGCCATTAAAAGAAAAGAAAGAGGAGATAGAACAGCAATTAAAAGAACATTCTCAGTAGACCAGAAAGTATTTGTAAAAACACACCATCTTTCCAACAAACAGAAACACAAAATACATAAGTTTTACGCTGCGTACAAGGGACCTGTCATAATTAGCCGAATTGCTCATGACAATGCTGTGGAACTAATGAACCCAAAAACCGGCAAAACCTTAGGACCTCACCATGTGAGCCATATCAAAAAGTTTGAAGATCAATTTTATTGCTGGTAAATAATCAGCACAATATTTGAAGATTATGTTGCAGATAAGATCATCAGGAGAAAGAAGAGTGAAGAGAGAGGGAGTTGGGAAAAAGAAAGTAGTTTCAATAAAAACAAAAATAACACCAATAGTACCATAGATTAAGGTGAAGGGATAAAACGTAGATAGTCTAACAGCATGAAATACTAAAATGCTATACACCTTGACACTACACAAAAAATAAAAAAAACGAATTTGAGAATTCTTGTAGAAGTTAAGACTCAAAATATCTTAGAATTGTAACATGGAAAGGGCGCCGAAATTTGTAAAGCTTTTTAAGAAGACATAAAACAATGTAGGTACTAGACATATGTTAGATGATTATAAGTATAACTTCTTCTAAGAACCATTGTAAAAACTCCAGCAAAGACCAGATGCAACGACCCACAAGTTGCAACGCGAGAAGTATCAAGAAATAAAAGGACGTAATTAGCAAGACATGATTCCTACAAGGCAGAAGCATCGAGAGAAGGGAAAGGGCAGCGAGACCAACAAAATGGCCCTTGTAGCTGAAGTGGGCAGTAAATCCGCTGAACCACAGGGTGGCGGAACTCTGCTGGGACAGAACATGGAACCACAGAGGGGCGGACCCCTGCAGAGACACGACAGGACACGGAACGCCTGAATGCTCCCCGGGGCACCCCGAATGAACAGAGGGAGCAAAAAACTGCCCGACAAGAAGACCGCTTGGGCAAGCCACCACTGGCAAAAAAAAAAAAAAATGTGTAAAAGTGACACTACTGCTATTAAACAGCACGCTGATGCATGAAACTGAAGAAAACTTCCACAAAGTAAAAATGACCCGCCCAAACAATTTATCAAACTGTTACTAAGAGGAGAACTTCAAGGCGACTAGTTAACAATAATTATTTCCATATTCTGCCCAGAGAAGAATCAAGAATCAAGTAAGAAGCAGAGGAAAAGCAGGAAAAACAGATGTTGCAGATTCGCAAGATTGAGACCAAGAAAAAAGATGGGTGAAGAATAGACGACATACCTTCCCAAATCCCTGTCCTATTGTAAACTAGCCGTCTGCGAAGTATTACAACGAAAAACGACCGCTTTAGTGACACATAACGATGACTTTCACGCATACAAAGCCAATAAACCACCAGATTCTGGACCCACAGCTCCATTCCATTATGGGACCTCCACAACAGCAACACACACTTGTAAAGCCAACAAGGAACGACATACGAAGCTGTACATCAAATACTTGCCCACATCCATCTTGCTCAAGTCCACCACCTTCGTGCAAAAACATTCGCCAACCTCATGTTTAAACATTCATAGGATTGTGTGAATGTGTGAAACCAAATTATGTGATGTAGGAATTGTGCAAAAGAAATGTGTGAAAAACTTAATAAGTTAAGCACACCAGACAGCTAATAAACTACAAAATAACAGTCATTGACTATGGACTTATGTAAAAAATAGACTGTCAATAAAAATAAGTCATTAGTTCTGAAATGGACAGTATATAAAGAACAAAAGTAAGACATAATAAACACTAAAACTATATGCCACTTATTTTCTCCTCATAAAAATAAAAGAATAACTATATTTTACTTATTATCTCCTTATAAAAAAAAAGAATAAAAAATTATCTTGTTGGATGTTTTCTCTTTTTTTTAACATTTGTACCTTTTTGTTAGGATAATATCTCAATACTTGTGTATGTACATTTCTTTGTCAAAGCAATTCTTGGAAATAATTCTTATTTGTTAGTGTAACAATGTTGAAATGAGTGTCTAGAAACAAAAACATTTTACTTGTACATGATATTTAGAAAATGTGTTAGGAATAGATTTTTCTTAATTACTACATCTATAAAAAAAATATTTATAAGAAAATCGATGTGAAAGACTATTCACTTTCGATAACAAACTTCTTAAAAAACAAACTTCACACTTAAATACAGAAAGAAAACAATAAAAAATAATAATTATAATAGAATAAAACTATTCTTCCCTTGACAATATAAACATATTTTTGAGAAAAATGTGGAAGAATATGAAAATATTAATTAGAAATACAAACTAGCATAGAACCAGAATAATGTGGCTGAACAGTAGGCAACAAAATTTAGATAAAGGAATAATTTTTGACTGGCTTACACAACGATTCAATCATTGCCTAACTTCAGTGCAAAAATTAAGTTCTAAGGGTGGTGATATGTAAGGTGTCAGGCAAATCCAACACCTTCCATGAAAACCCTGACATGATAAGCAAATCCAGTAGTATGTCACATAGCTCCGAATAAATCGTGACATTTACGAGTAACGAGTGAGCAAATGGAATACCACAGACTAACACAAGAATGAATAAATGCATGTCATACCTTCGCACCATGAGACAGACGCAGTTCCTAGGGGAGAAATGAGAACAGAAGCCGAGAGCAGAACTGTGTTGAGCTAGAAGGCCCTGTGATAAGGGACGGACACCCACGTCGCCAGCTAACCGACAGGACCACCCCCCATCCCATGTTAAAAGCTAGAGCCCTCCAGAAGAACAGTATAGATCTTACGATATCACTAAAAGGGCCACACCAGCCGCACATTTTAGTGTGAGACTTTTTCGCGTCTCTGTTACGTTGCAAACTTTAAAAATATTGCCCCATCACGAAAAGTAAAACGTTTCTCATTGGATATACAGAATTTATGTAGGCGGAGCTTAAGGTTAACACTGAGACCCTGATTGGTCAGATGAAAACACAGCCAGATAGTTTTCTTTTAACCAACTTCGGTAAATTGTAGTAAGGAGAAGTTAGGAGAGAGTTGCTAAGAGTTGCTTCCGAGAGGGCGAGCTGGACGGAGCTGTGCTGTCCGCCGCCCCCTGACGAACACTGACAAGGTAATGAACGCAAGCGTGCGTAAAGCTTCACTCAGAACTGCAGAAGTCTCATCTGTTACATCCCCTTTTTACGTAATACTAGTGTCGATCGTCAATTAAATCTCATGGTGTTCACATTTGCCACTTGAAGTAAAAATCAGAAAAGCGATGATTTTTCTGTTATATAATTATTAAGAAGCCACATCAGCCACTGTAATTTACGACAAATTAGATAAGTAATTAAAGGCAATTGAGGGTCACTGTAGACCATTTTGATAGTTTTCTCTTTTGTGAAACTCAATTTAAACCTAGATTATAGTTGTGATATGGCATAGGTCATCCTTTGATCCATTGTAGAACTTGGAAACCCATTCAGGGAATATTCGTTCACATTTTTGTTGAACGCAGTTGGTTTTTATCATCCTGTATTAAAACATTTCCTTTTATCAGTAGTGCAATTTATAAACAATGTTTTGTGAGTAGAATAAAATTTCCAATGGTAAACTTAACTGCTTTTTCGACGTTATTTTACCAGCAAACTAAAAATAGGAAAGCCTTGAACCCCTTCCACTAAATTTAGTTAGTATTAAGATTCTTTTACAGGGAGTGCAGTGGAGCTGACGCTGAATTCATTTAGTATTTGGTTATATCATCGCTAGTCTGACTGAACTCTTCTGAACTCTATATGGTCTGGCGTCTCCTTACCAGCAACAGGTCCCAGGTTCAGACTACTCAATTCCCTAAAAAACACGCTCAGAGCGTCGTTGCGCAAAAGTGGTAGGGAGACACGACTTAGAACAAACACACACCACGCAGAATGTTAGATGATGTGGTCGCTCATTGCCATCCATAAAAGTGAAGTCAGGGCCGAATTCATTCCTGAAAAGATGCACGTGAGGAAAAGGTCACAGTAAAGTTGATCGGTGAACGTAACGTGTTCAAAGATCCGGAGTTCAACACGCCACCTGGCTCACTGAAACTATGACATTAGACAATGCTTGGCCTCCACACATATGGAAAGAGGTGTGGAGACGTAGGACCATCAGGAAAATTACCGAACATGATAATTTTCGTGTAGGTGTTACGGTGCATAGCTGCAAGATGTTATATGGGCGCACTAAACCCTATATATTTCAACTCGGGACACTCACCGGTCAACACCGTTGCGACACTCTACTCCTCCTGCATGCGCGTCTTTTCAGGATCGCATTCGGTCCTGAATTCATTGTTGAGAATGACGAAGCGCTACCGCATCCAACTGCACAGATGGAAGGGCTCTCAGAAAGAGAGGACCTTTGGCGAATGGACCGACCCACCCCCTCCCCCGACTTAAACTCCTTCAATTTCTTGTGGATGTATTGCGACGAAGTACTGCAGCACGTCCAGATCCCCCAACAGCTATCGGTTGCCAACCACATTGGCGGAGGAGTGCACCAGCCTACCACAACAACTCTTTACCAACCTGGTGGTCAGCATGGGAGACCAGGGGACCATCGTAAATGGCGGGAACTTCAGTGTAATTATTGTCTTCGAAACAAGGTCACTTCAGTTCGCCTCATTGCGTGTTTCTATCAGTTACCCTCTGTGCTATACTGTAGCAGATCTTTCTGTCGTCCTAGTTTCATTGAATTACATTTCTTGTCACAGACGCGTCAAGAGAAAGTTACTTTATTCCTTAAGTTTTCAACACGAATGTGTATTCATGATTTTAAAATCTTATGACTATCTCTCCTATATCCGCATTTTCCACTCTGTTGAACTACGACAGAGTTTTTGAGGAGAACGTATCATTCATGTTTTTTTAGATGTCCTTTAATTTTCCCCTTTTGTCCATTAATAATACTGTATCACACATTTACCTAAGTTCACAAACCCCAGTGGTATCCATACAAACTATTATCAAAATGAATATATGTCTGTACTGAAGTATGTTCCTCATCTCCTCTGTATGTATGTATCGTATGTACCACATTTCCTCTTAAAGCACTACATCGAATTCTACCAAACTTGATACACTTATTATCTGGAGAGAATCGCTGTGATGAGTAAGAGCTTCCCACTTTTCAGAGCGGTGGGGCTGAAGAAGCAGTGTAGCCCATGACGTGCTAATACACAAACTTCAGTCATCCAGTATTCGAGAATGAGAACACTTAGTGATTTACAACGCACTTCACAAAGAATGTCCGCAGCTCGTGGTCTTGCGGTAGCGCTCTCGCTTCCCGCACAGGGGGTCCCGGGTTCGATTCCCGGCGGGGTTAGGGATTTTTCCCTGCCTCGAGATAACTGGGTGCTGTTGTGTTGTCTTCATCTTCATCATTCATCCCATTACGGTCGGAGGAAGGCAATGGCAAACAACTTCCGCTACGACCTTGCCTAGTCGGCGGTGCGGGTCTCCCGCACCGTTCCATATGTTCCTCGGATTATGGAACCTCATCATCATCATCATTACACATAATTGCAAACCTTTCCAAAAGCCTTTTTCACTGACGACCCCCACACAGAATGATGAAGAGAAAAAGGTTTGTTGCTCACTACTTTTCCGCTCTTCGAGCAGTAAAACTGCTGCATGAAGCATGACGTTTTAATTTATTATTCCTTTAGTAATTTATTACTCCTTTAGCACACATATTTTACAGACAGAATTCATATACACCACTGAACGTATCAGGATAACTGTATCATTGTACGACGCATAGTGCAGGAGGCATGACGTCACAAACACTGAGATGTGTGGGAAACTGCGGTATCATGCATGGCATTTAAATTTATTACTTCTTTACTACGAAATCTATTCGCAACACATTTCGCGAGTAGTATCGATGTATGCATCTTTATATATCTACAAAAATATATCACGGTACGACACATAGTGGAGGAGATACGTCGTCATTAAGAATGAGCTGCGTGAATGTGAAAGCGCCATGCAAGATTCGCTAGAGATACAATTAAAATATGTGTATAAAGTCGTGTGAAATATATTAAAAATATATGAAATATATCTGTTATTTGTGTATGCGGGGAAAACCATGGGAACAAAGCTCATCCTGAACCCCTGGAACGATTGCAACGCAATTTTGTACAGGTATGAGTTAGGATCGTGAAAGAAATACTGTGGGATACGTACAACCATCGTCTTATTGCGGTGGATGTCATAGTGTGGAAAGAAAAGGGGAATGAGGAAATGGACAGGAAAAGAAGGAGAAGGACGAGATGGTCACAGAGAGGGAAATGGATAGAGATAGGAGAAGGAAATGGGGACAGGGGGTGGAGGAGCAGATGAACAAAGATTTGAAAGAGGAGTAAATGGACAGAGAGAGACGGGAGAGGAAGAGATGGGCAGAGAGGTGGGAGGAGGAGAAGGGGATAAACATCGAGAGGGGAAAAGGAGATGCAGAGGTGAAGTAGGAGATGGACAGAGGACGAGAAGGAAATAGACAGAGGGACGAGGAGGCGATGGACAATGAAAGGAGCGAGAAGACGGTAGATTAGATGGGGGAAGGAGGAGATTAACAGAGGGGGAGGAGCAGATGGACAGAGAGAGGAGGGAAGAGCAGTTAGACAGGGAGAGGGGTAGGAGGAATGTGCAGAGAGGGGAGAGAATGCTGGAGATGGACAGAGAGAAGGTGTGAAGGAGAAGATGAAGTAATAGAAGATCTAAATAAATACATACTCGGACAACACATGGTATTCAAAAAGAGTTAGGATAAAAAATTAGGTATTTCCGTTTTGGAACGAATTTTGGAGCCTCGTCTTCAGAAATTATGAAACGTTAAACAGCTCGATCACACAGCAGGGCACGCCAAACAACCGCGAGCTGCTGCATTAGGCAGTTGGCGCGGAGGAAGAAGCGGGCGAGCAGAGGGCGCGTGCCCCCGGGGCAGTTATCATGCAGCCACGAGAGCTCAGGGGCCTTATTAGGCGGCGGCGCCGGGACGGACGGCCGCAGGGGCGTGCCGCCGCCACCGGCCGACTAATCAGCGGCCCATAATTTGAGGCAGGCAGCGCCGGGCCGGGCCGGGCCGGGCCGGGCCGGGCCGGGCCGGGTGGCAGGACAGCCGGGCAGCCACCACCGCTGGCTGCCTGCACAGCTGCCGTGTCGCCTCCTGCAGGCGTCGTGTGTCCGGTAAACGACGGTAAAGCAGATGTCCCGGTTGGCGCAAAGTGACGCGCATTCCTCGTTTTAACATTTATTTACAGTGTGAATGATAGCGCTTTTC
Source organism: Schistocerca serialis cubense (assembly GCF_023864345.2). Lineage (NCBI taxonomy): Eukaryota > Metazoa > Arthropoda > Insecta > Orthoptera > Acrididae > Schistocerca > Schistocerca serialis. The sequence continues at coordinate 439,955,978 of NC_064642.1, read as the reverse complement.
GCAAGGTCTACATCTGAGCTGAGTGAACTACAAAGTGCATTGCAGAGAGTATTTTCCATTCTACTATTTACTGTGGCTGCTTTCCGTTCTATTTGGGTACTAAGAGGGGAAGGATTGATTACTTGCGTGAGGCTAATCTTGTGGTAGCAGTCCCTGCTAGAACGATATGTAAAGCGATGTAGTATACATCCAGGTCCCTCACTGAAAGCTGGTACCTGAAATTTTGTTTGCTTTCCCAGGACTCTTGCCATATGCCTTCAATTGTCTGCAAATTAAGGCTTTTCAGTATCTCCTTGCCTATCTTCAAATGGTTCAAATGGCTCTGACCACTATGCGACTTAGCTTCTGAGGTCATCAGTCGCCTAGAACTTAGAACTAATTATACCTAACTAACCTAAGGACATCACGCACATCCATGCCCGAGGCAGGATTCGAACCTGCGATCGTAGCGGTCGTTCGGCTCCAGACTGTAGCGCCTAGAACCTCACGGCCACTCCGGCCGGCTTGCCTATCTTCCATAGGTAAAACAGACCTGAGATACATGAAATGTATTGGCGGTTGCAAATATGAAGAACCATCAACTGCATAATGCTGTCGTGTGTCCGACGTTTGTATCTACACAGTGAGTGTACTAAAGTGTGCAAACTTAGCTTACCACTTAGCACGCAAATGGACAAAACATCTGAACTGTCTTCTCAAGCCCAGGGTGTCAGACATTCTAAATAAATATGACCCTGGCCCTGTAAGACAGCTAATATCAGGTGCGGATTGTAACAAAAATCATTGGAAATGCTGCCCTCACGTAACTAGAATGTATGAATTCTAGAAAGACAACACATCTATTCCCTTTCTTATTCTACATGTAATTTATCAACTGTTGCCTTCAGGGGTCAAGTGATAAACGACAATCTTGTTCTATTACTTTTGACACTCAATAAGAAAATATTTAAGTCTTGGACATACTGTTCAAATGGTTCAAATGCCTCTAAGTGCTATGGGACTTAACATCTGAGGTCATCGTTCCCCTAGACTTAGAACTGATTAAACCTAACTAACCTAAGGAAATCACACAGATCCATGCCCGAGGCAGGATTCGAACCTGCGACCGATACATACTGAAATGACAGTTATTAAAATCGTTATCCCTACATATGAAAAATTTCGTATCACAAGAAAGAACGATTATTATAGTCCTGATCAGCCCATTTAAATCTACGTTGTCGTAGCTGGTCAGTGCACTGAATTGGTCTGAGTTGGTGGAGAACAAATTTACATTTTGAACCAATGAAAAAACTTTCATGTACTCAATGTAAGGGTTGATTAACATCCTAGCTTTTGATGTTTAATGGTCAAAGTATAAGCAAGCTGGAGTGAGCAAAATCGAGACTCAACATTTACTGTGGCCTAATGTGCGATGGCACTTTAACAAGCGGCATCTGCAACGGTGTTGCCTCCATGCTGGATCTGAAACGCTAATTCCCTACTCTGGCCTTGACTGAATTCACTCTGTCGCAACTTTCCTACGTTACCTAGAACGTTAATCTTTCCCTAGTCAAAATAATGGCTATTACACATTCGCTATGCGTTGATGCGAGGTTCTTCTTTGCCCACAAAAATACCCACAGGAATAATTAACTACAGATTTGCTATCTGTCGCCACGATACGTGAAGCATATCGTCCTCAATTCGCAGAAAGCAAAGCTCTTGACTCCCTCGCTTATTTCCACACAATTGTGCGGTCCGCGGCGAGACGAAAGAGAGAGACAGAATTTTTAGGTCTCGAAATGCTTTTATATATTGGGGATCTCCCCAGCGTGTCGCGTCTGCGTCGCCAAGTATGGCTTCAGCCAATCACCGTCTTGCTAGAGGTGAATACACTTTTATTTTTCTTGCTGTGTTACAGCCTAGCCCTGGTAATGACGTGCAGCCACTAACCCATGATCCCGGCCTTATTTGCATTAAAAGGAATAATGTATTGTTCTAGCATTATACATTTCTGCGCTGGAGCTCGCCGTTCTCTTTCTAAATGGGAGTATTACAATATCATTAACCAATTGCTTGGTTCGTCTCCAAAATGGGTTTCTTTAACTTGTTTGTCCATGCCTGTCCATTTATTGGTAGATATTGTTTTGCTAGTTTTTGGTACATGAGATTAACTGCAATTGCCTTTTGTTCATATCTTCAGAAGAGGATCTCATCCTGTATCGTCCTGTCGTTATGGATGAATCTCATGTAAGGTCCGCAAAATCCGGACACCTTACAAGGGAATGAAAATTTTTTGTACCAGATGAGGACGCAAACCTCAGTTTCCCAACTTTCTCCACCGGTCCCCTTAACTGTTTCGGTTATTTGTACAAGACTTGCGGCCACACAAACTTCGATATGTCCTCGTTCCTGCGTCGCAATCAGTACTCTTACACACAGTATCCATGTATGTTCTTCTTAACAATACAGACGCTGCTGTATCATATTTATCCGCTGACATCAGGCAGCGACTTTAAATTAGAATATCCTCGCCAGTACGGCAATTACGTAATGTATGCACGTGTGCAGGTTGTGAAGCATAACGACGCCACAAGGAAGATAGGGCCTGGCCGTGACTCGTGCACAGACAGAAAAAGGGCTTAGACGACCGCTCTTGTAAAGTTCGTATTCGCGTCCAGGTCCAGTACAAATTTTCATTGATATCATTCCATTACAAACAACTGCAAATATAATTCCTGTATTGCATAGCGGCTATGTTCGCCGACATTTAATCGATCATCTTAGCAAAATCGTATAAACCTGAAATAATTTCTGCTACCATTCTTGCCCGCATCTCGTGGTCGTGCGGTAGCGTTCTCGCTTCCCACGCCCGGGTTCCCGGGTTCGATTCCCGGCGGGGTCAGGGATTTTCTCTGCCTCGTGATGGCTGGGTGTTGTGTGCTGTCCTTAGGTTAGTTAGGTTTAAGTAGTTCTAAGTTCTAGGGGACTGATGACCATAGATGTTAAGTCCCATAGAGCTCAGAGCCATTTGAACCATTTTGCTACCATTCTTCCTGTACAATCCATATCCTCTACTTTGCATGGTATGCATGGTTCAACAATGAATCACACAAGCGTTTTGTAAGAATTCTCCTTTGCTGATTGCATTTTCCCACTACTCTACATGTACATTTACATCGATACTCCGCATGCCACTGTACGGGGCGTGACAGAGGGTACTAGTCATTTCCTTTCCTTTTCCACTAGCAAAACGAGTGAGGCAAAACCAACTGTCTGTCTGCCTTCGTACGAGCCCTAATTTCTCGCATCTACCTTCGTGGTTCTCACGCACAATGTATGTTGGTAGCAGTAGAATCGTTTGGCAGTCAGCTTCAAATGCCGGTTCTCTAACTTTTCTCAATACTACACTACCAGCCGTTAAAATTGCTACACCACGAAGATGACGTGCTACAGACGCGAAATTTAACCGACAGGAAGAAGATGCTGTGATATGCAAATGATTAGCTTTTTAGAGCATTTACACAAGGCTGGCGCCGGTGGCGACACCTACAAAGTGCTGACATGAGGAAAGTTTCCAACCGATTTCTCATACACAAACAGCAGTTGACCGGCGTTGCCTGGTGAAACGTTGTTGTGATACCTCGTGTAAGGAGGAGAAATGCGTACCATCACGTTTCCGACTTTGATAAAAGGTCGGATTGTAGCGTATCACGATTGCGGTTTATCGTATCGCGACATTGCTGCTCGCATTGATCGAGATCCAATGACTTAGCAGAATATGGAATCGGTGGGTTCAGGAGGGTAATACGAAACGTGCTGGATGCCAAAGGCCTCGTATCACTAGCAGTCGAGATGACAGTCATCTTATCCACATGGCTGTAACGGATCGTGCACCCACGTCTTGATCCCCGAGACAACAGTTGGGGACGTCTGTAAGACAACAACCATCTGCACGAACAACTCGGCGACGTTTGCAGCAGCATGGAATATCAGCTCGGAGACCATGCCTGCGGTTACCCTTGACACTGCATCACACACAGGAGCGCCTGCGATGGTGTACTCAACGACGAACCTGGATGCACGAATGCCAAAACGTCATTTTTTCGGATTAATCGAGGTTCTGTTTACAGCATCATGATGGTCGCATCCGTGTTTGGCGACATCGCAGTGAACGCAAATTGGAAGCGTGTATTCGTCATCGCCATACTGGCGTACCACCCGGCGTGATAGTATGAGGTGCCACAGGTTACACGTCTCGGTCACCTCTTGTTCGCAATGACGGCACTTTGAACAGTGGACGTTACATTTCAGATGTGTTTCGACCCGTGGCTCTACCCTTCATTCGACCCCTCCGAAACCCTACCTTTCAGCAGGATAACGTACGACCGCATGTTGCACGTCCTGTACTGGGCTTTCTGGATACAGAAAATGTTCGACTGCTGCCCTAACCAGCACATTCTCCAGATCTCTCACCAATTGGAAAAGTCTGGCCGAGCAACTGGCTCATCACAATACACCAGTCACTACTGTTTATTAACTGTGGTATCGTGTTGAAGTTACATGCAGCTGACGCGCCATCCAAGCTCTGTTTGACTCAGTGCCCAGTCGTATCAAGGCCTTTATTACGGCCAGAGGTGGTTGTTCTGGGTACTGATTTCTCAGGATCTATGCACCCAAATTGCGTGAAAATTTAATCATATGTCAGTTCTAGTATAATATATTTGTCCAATGAATACCCATTTATCATCTGCATTTCTTCTTGGTGTAGCAATTTTAATGGCCAGTAGTGTATTTCTCGAGAAGCACGTTGCCTCCCTTTCAGGAATTGCCATTTGAGTTCCCAAAGAGTCTTCGTAACACTTACGTGTTGTTCAAACCTACCGGTAACAAATCTAGCAGTCTGCCCCTTAACTGCTTCGATGTCTTCCTTCAGTTCGACCTGGGACGGACCCCTAACATCGAGCAGTACCGAAGGATAGTCGCACCAGCGTCATATATACGGTCTCTGCACAGGTGAAGCACTCTTTCCTCAAATTCTCCCAATGAACCGAAGTCAACTATTCACTTTCTCTCCCACAGTTATAACATACTCGTTACATTTCACATCGCTTTGCAACGTTATGCCCAGATATTTAAACGACTTGACTAGGTCAAGCAGGACTCTAGTAATACTGTATCTGAACATCAGAGATTTGTTGTTCCTACTCGCGCGCATTAACTTACATTTTCCATATTTAGAGCCAGCTGCCATTCATCACACCAAGTGAAAATTTTGCTACGTCGTCTTGTGTGCTCCTACGGACACTCAACTTCCACACCTTATCATACGCCACACCATCATCAGCAAGGAACTGCTGATTTCCGTTCAACCTGTTCGTCCATATCGTTTATTTATACACAGAACAACAGCGGTCCTGTCACACATCCATGCGGCATTCCTGGCGAGACCTTTGTCACTGATGAACACTCGGCCTCGCCGTCGAAGACAATATACTGGGGTCTCTTACTTAAAAAGTAACTTATTCAGTAAGCTCGTACCGTTAACAACCTGCAATGGGACACGGTGTCAAATGCTTTCCTGAAACATAGAAATATCGAATCTACCTCTTACCTTTGTTCACAGGATATACTGTGAGAAAAAAGCTAGCTAAGTTCCTCAAGAGCGATGATTTCTAAAACTTAGTCACCTGCGCATTTTTGCAGTCGCTTTGGACTTATCGCTAGGCAAGAAAAAATGGTTCAGATGGCTCAGAGCACTATGGGACTTAACATCTGAGGTCATCAGACCCCTACAACTTAGAACTACTTAAACCTAACCAGCCTAAGGACATCACACACATCCATGCCCGAGGCAGGATTCGAACCTGCGACCGTAGCGGTCGCGCGGTTCCAGACTGACGCGCCTAGAACCTCACGGCCACACCGGCCGGCGCTCAGCAAGAGGTTTGCGACAAATATAAGCTAGGGCCAATGCCGTAGAGTATTCTTTGCAAAACGGAACTGGGACTCCATCTGAACCTGGTGCCTTATTTGCTTTCTAATCTTTCAACTGTTTTTCTACATCAGGGATGCTCATTAACAAGTGGTACATACGGGAGTCTGTTCGATGCTTAAATGACAGTATGCATGTATGTTTCTCCTTTGTGAATAATTTTTCCAACATGAAATTTAAAACTTCACCTTTCGTTTTTCTGCCTTCAACTGCCACATCAGCTTTGTTAACAAGGGACTGGATGGAAGCCTTAGACCTGTTTACCGATTTTACTTACAAGGGAACCTCCCCATCGCACCCCCTTTAGATTTAGTTATAAGTTGGCACAGTGGATAGGCCTTGAAAAACTGAATACAGATCAAACGAGAAAACAGGAAGAAGTTGTGTGTAACTATGAAAAAAAATAAGCAAAAATATACAAACTGAGTAGACCATGTGGAAGATAAGTAACAACATAAGATATAGCAAGTCCAGGAGTGCCGTGGTCCTGTGGTTAGAGTGAGCAACTGCAGAACGAGAGGTCCTGGGTTCAAGTCTTCCTTCGGGTGAAAATTTTAATTTTTTATTTTCAGTCAATAATCAAAGTTCAGGCAGTCACACATAATTAACTTCGCTCTCCAAAATTCCAGGACATGTTCAGATATGCTCGGACATATGCAGGATTTCAAGGTCTACGCACGGAAAAATTTGAAAACTTTAAAAACATATGTTTTGACAGATCACAGGGAAAACTGTGCGACTGTGAAACTGATGCATTCATTTGTTCCAGTTTATGTGACAAACTCTTATGTTTTCATCACTTTTTTGGGAGTGATTATCACATCCACAAGAAAACCTAAATCGGGCAAGGTAGAAGAATCTTTTTACCCATTCGCCAAGTGTACAAGTTAGGTAGGTCGACAACATATTCCTGTCATGCCGTCACCAGTGTCGTATAGAATATATCAGACCTGTTTTCGGTTGACCTATGACCTTGCGATCAACTGTTTTCGGTTCCCACTGGAGAAGCACGTCCATTCGTCTACTAATCGCACGGTTTTGCGGTGCGGTCGCAAAACACAGACACTAAACTTATTACAGTGAACAGAGACGTCAATGAACGAAAGGACAGATTATAACTTTGCGAAAATAAACAAAGAAAATTTTTTTAGTCAAGGTTAGAATTGAACCAAGGACCTCTCATACCGCAGTTGCTCACGCTATCCGTGGGACCACGGCGCTTCTGCGGGTACAGTTTCCTGTGATATTGCATATGTCTTTCATGGGGTACTCAGTTTGTATATTTTGCTTATTTTTTTCATAGTTCTACACAACTTCTTCCTGTTTTCTCGATTGATCTGTGTTCAGTTTTCCAAGGCCTATCCACTGTGCCAACTTGTAACTAAATCTGAGGGGGGTGCGATGGGGAGGTTCCCTTGTTAGGACCACAATTGTCTCGTATTCTCTACCAGATCTTTTGCTAAGGTATGAAGGTAGTAGCTGTATGCTTCACGCAAAAGATCTTTTCACATACGCACAAATCTCTACTAATCTTTGCTTGTCGTCATTTGTGCAGTATCTTTTGAACCAAAAGTGCAACAGCCTATGCTTCCTCAGAATTTTCCGAACTTAGTTACTAAACCATGGTGGGTCTTTTCCATCACGAATCCACGTACTAGTCACATAACTCCCCAGACCGCGATTCACAAGCACTTAAACTTTGCCCATTATTTCCCTACGTCCATGTTATCGGATTTAAGTGCTGTCAATTCACTGTGTGAATGAGATGCTAACAACTGCTTATCCGCTCTTTCTAGTGAAAACACTCTCCTAGCCTTCTTGACCGATTTATTAACTTTCTTAGCCACAATTGCTATAATGACATCACGATCACTAATCGATAAGGTCCGGCCTATTTGTAGTTACAATGTTTAAGTTTTTTTCCATTGTGTGTGGACTGCCGAACTATCTACTCAAGATAGTTTTAAGAGAAAACTGTATTGCAGGCCTGTGTTATTCTGAATACGATGTGAAGTTCCTCTGGACATGACGGCATGCATCGTACACAGAATAACACAGGAACTGCAATATCGTATTCATCTACCGATACTGGGCAAGCGACTTTCAAGTATAACGTCTAGCCTCTACGGGAATATACATAATGGACGTACGAGAACACGTGGTAGGCGTTTGGCTGACGACATATGGAAGTTTGAAGGTGGCCGTGAGTCATATACGGATAGCCAAATGGAAAGGTGACCGCTCGCGATAAGCTGGGAACCCGGGTTTGAGTCCCATCCCGGTGCAAATGCTCATTGTTGTCATTCCATTCTACAGTTTATGGTTATCCTTATTAACAATTGCGAATTCATTTAGTGTTTTCAGAAAAATTATTCAAAAGTGCTTCGCAAGATTGTCTATCTGTAGCCCCCCGCAATGAATCCATAGACATCCCAGTCTATTTTCAGTAGGTTAAAATCGACTGCAACTAATATCGCATGATCTGGGTATTTATGCGCTACTGACCGTAATTTTCTTTGAATGGCTCTAGAACTGTCTCACTGTAATCGGTGGCCATTAAAAAGATCGATCATTTAACCTGGCGTTACCAACATCTCTTATATGGGACCACATAACTATCCAACCATGAAAGCGATATCTGCCACCTGCTTCATCCACAAAATAGCCTGTGTGTTCATTCAACTTCATTTTCGTACCAGTTACTACAAGCAAGTTATTCTGTGAGTCAACTGACTATAATTTTTTCTTATTAATCATATAGTCAACCGACATGAAATGTTAAAGCAATTTTCTTTCCTTGCTCCCCTTCACATTCTTATCAAGATCTGATAGAATATTTGAAATATTTTTCATCAAACAGTACTAAGCTATACAGGGTGACTCACCTAAGACTTGGATCTTAAATATTTCGGACATGGAAGGCACTATCAACATACCGTTTTTACACAACTGAATTGTAGGAGAGGGCGCGTATTTTCTGCCATTACAAAGATTTTGAGAAAGAGCCGTTTTGTTCAGCATTCACAGTTCCTAAAACTAGCGTAAAAGAGAATGTCAGTGGTGTTTGTTGTAGGAAGCTACTGCAAGTAGTTTACGAGCTATCGTACTGTGTACATTGTAAACACCGACAGCTATTTGCTCCATCCTATTGCTTCGACACTAAGCGACGACGTTATGTTTGCTCACATTGTGTTGTGTGTACACTGTGATTGCATTACTGCAGTCCTGTCACTTATTGTGTGTTAGTGGACGTAGAAGAACATGTTTAGAAGATGGTATTTCCCATGGTGAAAAAACCGGACATGCTCTGCATTAATGGTGACTGTGAGAAGTATGCCGTTTGTTCATGTACCATGTACGCCAAAAGATATTCCAATAGACATCAACGTCTTCAGGTAATTAAAAATGACACGAAACGACGTATTAATGCTGCTTGCGCTGTAGTTTCCGATAAAATGCTAGAATGTGTACAGTAATGGTTGAATGGCAGATTATAAGCATTTTACTGATGCTGGTGGTGGTCATTTTGAGCACAGGCCTCGAGGGTACATTGGTTTTTTTCGTGTCGAGTACCATAGACGTACTGTATTCACCTTTGTTTTCTTTGGTTTGTCCCAGGTAATGTCCCATTTAATAACACGACACCTTTGGAGCTGTATTAGCACCTGTGTAGGGCTGCACATACACACCCATGTGTGCCGAGCGGTTCTAGGCGCTACAGTCTGGAACCGCGCGACCACTACGGTCGCAGGTTCGAATCCTGCCTCGGGCATGGATGTGTGTGATGTCCTTAGGTTAGTTAGGTTTAAGTAGTTCTAAGTTCTAGGGGACTGATGACCACAGCTGTTAAGTCCCATAGTGCTCAGAGCCATTTGAACCATTTGAACACACCCATGTGAAATTCACATTCGTTTATGCTGCGACGTGGAACAGACAACTGTCAGTGTTTGCTATGTTTAAGCAAAAAAACTCGTAAATTACCTCTACTGGACGCCTGTAATAAACACCACTGACGTACTGATCTAGTCAATTTAGATTGTTGTACCGTTAACAGCCATTGTTCCACTGAAATATTTCTCCTTTTTGTAAATAAAAATACATTAAAAACCGATATCATTCTGTGTATGGGCCGCAAAGGCGGTATCCTGCCTACCGTTCCTAAGCGTGAAATCCCCATATCAATGGTGCCTCCCATTAGCAAGATATATGTGATGCAAATTTTAGGTGCTTCACCCCGTATAAGGAGCAGTCAAATGTAAACGAGACAGATGTAAAGAATTCGCCATAACTGTTAACATCTTTATGCCATTGTAAGACAAGACGGTCAATGGCTTCATAGAAATAGTTTGCGCCTTCCTACGGAACCATCACTGTACCCAAGCGAGACCTCTTCGTCCGAATCAAACCAACAGTCACAAATGTCTTTCTTCAGGACTCTAAAATTATGGAATGGGTGGGAGGGATTGGGAGGGAATGTGCAGAAACTTGTGTAGCGCAGTCGAAACAAATTAGACAATATGTGGGCCTGCAATAATGGTTACGCAGGTTATCGCAAACAGTTTTCCCCGGAAGGCGTTGACCGTCTTGTCCCCCAACAGGTTAAATTCATTAGCAGGTATGGCAATCAGTTGTGAAATAATAAACAGTTTACTTAATTCTTTCATTTGGCTGCCACTTATACACTGACGCGTCAAAGGAACTGGTACAGGCAGGCGTATTCAAAACATTGATATGTAAACAGGCAGAACACGGCGCTGCGGTCGACAACGCATGTATAAGACAACAAGTGTCTGGCGCAGTTACTAGATCGGTTACTGCTACTACAGTGGCAAGTTATCAAGATTTAAGTGAGTTTGAACTTGGTGTTATAGTCTCCGAGATAGCGATGAAGTGGGGTTTTCCCGTACGATCATTTCACGAGTGTACCGTGAATATCAGCAATCCGTTAAAACATCAAATCTCCGACAAAGCTGACGCCAGAAGAAGATTCTTCAAGAATGGAACAAACGACGACCGAAGAGAACCCTTCTGTACATTGCTGCAGATATCAATGCTGGGCCATCAACGAGTGTCAGCGCGCGAACCATTCAACGAAACATCATCGATATGGGCTTTCTGAGCCGAAGCCCCACTCGTGATGACTGCACGACACAAAGCTTCACGCCTCGCCAGGACCTTCAACACAGACATTGGACTGTTGATACTGGAAACATGTTGCCTGGTCGGACGAGTCTCGTCCAGATTGTATAGAGCGGATGGACGTGTACGAGTATGGAGACAACCTCATGCATCCAAGGACCCTGCGTGTCAGCAGGGGACTGTTCAAGGTGGTAGAGGCTATGTAATGGTGACGGGTGTGTACAGCTGAGTTGTATGGAATTGTTGATACATGTGGTTACGGCTCTAACAGGTAACAGATACGTACGGATCCTTTCTGATCACCTGCTTCCATTCATGTCCGTTGTGCATTCCGACGGTGTTGAGCAATTCAGCAGGACAATGCGACACGCCACATGTCCAGAACTGCTACAGAGTAGTTCCAAGAAAACGATTCTGAGTTTAAAGGCTTCGCTGGCCACCAACTCCCCAAATATGAACATTATTGAGCATTTCTGGGATGTCTTGCAACGTGCTATTCAGAAAAGTTCTCCACCCCGCTCGTACTCACGGTTTTTGGACAGCCCTGCAGGATTCATGGTGTCAGCTCCCTCCAGCACTACTTCAGACATTAGTCGAGTCCATGCCACGTCGTGTTGCGGGGCTTCTGTGTGCTTGCGGGGCCCCTACACGATAGTATGCAGATGTACGAGATTATTTGGCACTTCAGTTTACATAACTGCATCATCTCCAAAAATCCCGATAGTACCATTAATATTGAAGCTTTCTGGCACATTAAAACTTTGTACCGGAGCGGGATTCCTACCTGTCACCTTTATCTTTCTCGGGCAAAGGACCTACAAATGAGGTACCCAGGCATTACTCACGATACGCACTCGCAGGTGTTCTTCCGCCAGTACCTCGTCCCCTTCCTCCCCGTCCGTGCTTCCTGAAAGACAAGATGTTGTGGAGACCTGGTTTAGCCAAAGCCTAGGGTATATTTCCATATTATCTCCAAAATGGAAGTTAGAAGGTGAAATACCGGTAGAAGTGGAGCTCTGAGGGTAGGTCGTCGCTCGTGTTTAGATAGCTCAGTCGATGAAGCACCTGCCTGCGACCGATAGAGATCCCAGATTCGATTCCCGGTACAGCACACAGTTCTAATCTGCCAGCAAGTTTCAAACCATCGCCCATTGCACCCAAGTGGAATTTATTAATTTTCTCTGTTCAAAAATGGCTCTGAGCACTATGTGACTCAACTGCTGAGGTCATTAGTCCCCTAGAACTTAGAACTAGTTAAACCTAACTAACCTAAGGACATCACAAACATCCATGCCCGAGGCAGGATTCGAACCTGCGACCGTAGCGGGCTTGCGGTTGTAGACTGCAGCGCCTTTAACCGCACGGCCACTTCGGCCGGCCAATTTTCTCTGTCACATCGTTAATATACAACACGAGGAAAAATGGTCCCGACACACTTCCCTGCGGCACCCACGAAGCTAGTCGATGACTCTCCATCCAAGATAACATACTGCATCTTCCCTACCAACAAATCCCAAATCTAGTCATAAATTTCGTTGGATATCGCATATGATGTAAAAGTTGCTATTTCAGTGTGACAAAAGCTTTTTGAAAGTCAAGATATATTGTACGTACACACAAAGTACACTGCTGGTGTCGGTAGCGATTGTGGTTGATGTGCAAACTGCACAATATTTCCTCGGAGCAACTGTCCGACATCTTCAGGTGGTGCAACCTTGTTGGTGGCTAGGTGCGACTGATGGTATCCACATTTTTTTCTTTATTGTGATTTTACTCCCCTGCCCCAGCAGCGCAATCCACCGCTCTTCAGCCGAGTGACAAGACAACTAATACAGGAATTAAATGTTACACATAAGGCGATAAAGAAGGGGGACATAAGGCGAAATAATGGAGGTAAAAATACACTGACATGGAGACGTTCATGGGGGGACAATTAAAAAAGTCGACATAGAGTTAAAAAAACAGTTGGCGATTCATAAAACACAAAGAAGACATTGAAGGCCCACACACAGGGTAAAAGTCGGCCAGAATATCAAAAACACTCTAGAACAGCACATTTTAAACCCGCTTGGAGCCTGCACGATGAAGAATAAAACTGCCCGGTGTGACCCGCCGAGGGAGAGGCCAGAGAGGATGGAAAAGGAGGGGAGAGCAAGGTGCAGCAGGGGAGGGGGCAAGAAGAAAGGAGGAGGGGCATGAGCAGTTAAACCAAGAGGCAGGAGACTGGTGGGGCAGGTGATAAAGAGGGAAGACAAGGCTGGAGGGAATGCAGAGACGCAGAAGGGGAGCACAAGAGAGAGAGAGGGGGAGTAGGAGGGGAAAGCTGCTCAGGAGAAGGGATGGGGAGGAGAAGGAGCCCTGAGGAGGAGGCAGAAGGAAGATGGGGTTAGAGTTGGTACAAAAAGTAGATGTCAGGGAAAGCTCATCAGCCGAGAGGGGTAGATGGTGGAAGTTGCGTTGGGAAAGGAGACAGAGGCTGTGGAGATGGAGAGAGGGTGGGACACAACAGTAAAGGCACGGCAATGGGCTGGGGGTGGAAAGGAATGGGGGTGAGGGGGATCAATGCGCCAGACAATATTTAGAGTGTGGATGTGTTCAAGGAAAAGGAGTAGGTGGGGGAAGGGGATGAGGTCATAGAGGACTTGCATGGGGGATGGAAGGCAGATGCAGAAGGCAAGGCGGAGAGATGGGGTTCAAGGATTTGGAGGGATTTACAGAACCTGGGAGGGGCAGAAATCCACATGCCGTTGTAACAGAGGATGGGGTGGATCAAGGATTTGTAAGTGTGAAGGATGGTGGAAGGATGCAGACCCCATGTCGAGCCAGACACGAGTTTCAGGAGACGGAGTCTGTTGTAAGCTTTATGTTGGATGGTAAAGAGATGGAGAGTCCAGGTCAGGTGGCAGTCGAGGGTGAGGCCAAGATATCTGAGGGTAGGAGTGAGGTGGATAGGACGGCCATAAAGGGCGAAGTAGAAATCATTGAGACGGAAGGAGTGGGTGGTGCGGCCTATGATAATCGCCGTGGACTTGGAGGGGTTGATACGGAGGAACCACTGGTTGCACCAAACAGTGAATTGGTTAAGGTGTGTTTGGAGGGTGCGTTGGGACCGTTGAAGGGTAGGATAAAGGGCTAGGAAGGCGGTGTCATCAGCAAACTGGAGGAGATGAACAGGTAAGGGAGGTTTGGGGATATCAGCAGTGTACAGGAGATAGAGGAGAGGGGAAAGGATGGAGCCTTGGGGCACGCCAGCAGAGGGATAGAAAGTACGGGAGTTTTAATTGTGGATAGTCACATAGGAGGGACGATAGGAGAGGAAGGAAGCAACGAGATGGACGAAGCTGTTGGGGAGAGCATAGGCCTGGAGTTTGAAGACGAGCCCGGGATGCCAGACACGGCCATAGGCGTTCCGGAGGTCAAGGGAAACAAAGACAGCGGAGCGACAGGAGTTCAGTTGGAGGGAAAGAAGATTGGTAAGATTACAGAGCTGGTCATCAGTGGAGAAACATGGCCAGAAGCCACTTTGGGTAAGGGGAAGGAGGTGGTACTGGTTAAGGTGGCGGTGAATGCGGTGAGAGATGATGGTCTCGAAGACCTTACTGAACACAGAGGTGAATCAGATGGGACGATAGGAAGTGGTATCAGAGGGGGGTTTGTTGGGTTTAGGGAACAGAAGGACACGGGATGTCTTCCACAGGTTGGGGTAAAATCCAGCGGAGAGGAGGACATTGTACAGGGTAGCAAGGACAGCCAGGAAGGATGGGGGGATTTCTTGAGATGGCGGTAGGTGACGCCATCATGACCAGGGGCGGTGTTGTGTTTGGAGCAGAGGACAAGTATGAAGACATGTGCAGTGATGGGAGTGTTGATTTGTGAGGGGGTAACCGATCAAAGTACTGGAAGCTAGAGGCGAGCGGTGGGACAGAGGTGTCAGTGCGGTCAAGGACGGTGGGGAAGAGGGAGTATTCAAAATGGGGATCGTCAGGAATGGAGAAGACCTCGGAGAGATCGGAAGCAAAATGGTTAGTCTTACTGAGGTTGTCGGAAAAGGGTCGATCGTCATGGAGGAGAGGGTAATGTGGGGTGGGATGGCTACCAGTAAGGCGATGGAAGGCGTACCAGTACGTGGAGGAGTTGACAGGGAGGGTCGAGTTGAGGCCTGTGCATGTCTATCGCCAGTCCCGGCGTTTCTTTGCTGTAAGGAGGTTCCGGATGATGGTATCCGCACGGCGACGCCCTATATATACAACACGCGCGGAAAGAGTGTGTAGGTCCTGAAATCACGCATGCGCATGCATTCTTCAATGCGCATTCTAAGCGCGAGTGTTCTGTATACAGGGTGTCGACGTGCAGATACCGTCAGTCGTACCTAGCTACCAGAAATGTTGAACCACCTGAAGATGTAGAACATTGCTCCGAGAAAATATTGTTGAATTTGCACAACGTCATAAGGGCGGCAAACCTATGAAGACTATTTACAACATACCCGTCGGGGAAGCTTGAAGAGTCACACGTGGAAAATGTTGGTTAGGACAATGATTCTGGATTAAACGAACTCAATAGCAGTTTAGAGAACGCACTGTACCTATACCAGTGCTTATCTCAGCAGCGAGGTTTTGCAGCTCTGTTATCGAGACGCGCTGTAGCTACGAGAGCACTTAGCGCGGCATCATCCATTGTGATCCAGATAAGGTAAATAGTGCAAGACATAGATCATTCTTCAATGAAATTTTGCAGGGACCAACATTAGTTTCAAAGTAATCAGTCTTTCATCAAAGTTTGTGATAGCACTAAGTCTCAGGCAGGGTCTGATTTTCTTAAAATACCTGCAGTTACATTTCTCTATGTGTTCTCGCATTTGAATTTCATCACCAACAGTTACGCAGCCTATCAGCTTTAAGTTCTGGTATGCGCACCATTCAAAATCAGGAAGCTCAAAGTTAAGCATCTAACAGACACTTTAACACTGAAAACAGATCCAACATTTTATATCCATTTTCACTAAAAGAGAATGAAATAAGTGTGAGAGAGACAGAAGGATGCAGAGTTGAAAGCCTTGGTATGACTAGATATTTTACAATCCAACGAGTTTTACCCTCTCTCTTCAGATGCGAAAGTAAGACTCGCGAATGAGTGGGGGCGTTAGACGACAGAGTGAGAGAAAGTCTCCAGAGGAGAGAAGTAAAGGTTCTACAGGCGACAAAGTGTTTGCTGTGTCGTACGACTTAGTCAGGGAGAAAGCATCACAGGCGCAAAGATGCGAGCTGGTACCAGTGCCATAGAGACTCGCCGCTTGCGTGAGATCCACCAGCGCCACGGGCAGTGTTGAGCATGAAGATATCGTCTTCGCCTCGGCCAATTGCCGGTCGAGTACAATCCGCCAATGACCGGACGACACCGGAGAAGCATACTCCGAAGACAGAAGAGCAGCTCTCGCACTTGGTTATAGACCATCGTCCAGGGATGACTTAACACAGGGAACGTCGTTTAGTGAACTCTTAGAAGTGAACAGACAGATGTAAATTGCATTTGGTATGTGCTACGATTATTTGCACTTAGTCATTAAAGGCCATTTTTCTGTTATATTGTATGCAAGGTTGCAGGTTTCTTTATTCAACAAGTCACAAAGGTAAGTTAACGTTTCTAACTCATGACTTTGTTATTAATTTGTTGGAGTGTTGTAGAACCTTCATCCTCCTATCTAGTTACCTGACACTGAGGCAAAGCTGTGTAATAGTGGCAGAGAGGAATTGTCTTAGCGGTGTACTACACCAGAAACCGTTTCACAAAAATCACAAACTCGGTCTACCGTAACAACAGTGGCAACTCGGCCTCCACAGCAGTAGCTACGACACCACAAAACTGGCGACGAGGATCTACAAAAGAATTTAAGTGGTCACTTCCAAATATAACGCATTTTGCGTGCCCCCGTTCCTTAGGGCCTCGTAATGACCTAAATTTCGTGAGAGATTGTGTGTAGGGTATCTCGAGGGAAAAGCGAGAGCGGAGTGGATGGAGAAGATGTAAGTGCTAGTGCGGCGTCTGACTATTGCTGCGTTTTAAGTACTTCGTTGCGATTGCACGAAGTTTTCTACTGTTCTTGGCAAGTCGGAGTTCTAGTCGCGTTGGTTAGCATTTCTGTCGCTTTCAGTTTGTTCACTTGGTTCAGTCATATCGAACAGACGTTTGCCTGTATTTTTATGCCCTACAATGATTAGGTATTCAACAAAAGTATCACCAGGTGTCCGTTCCCGGCTTATCTGTAATTTTCCTCACTCTGCCACTAGTGTTTGAAACTGTGGATGGTAGTTAGCAAAGTATGTTTCTCAGGTATGTCTGCAAGATGTGAGAGAACAATAGTTCTCCATTTTCGTACATAACGATTTTCTTATTTTGCCCCCCACATGGGTGCATTTCTGTTGTCCTTATCGACTTGTTTTGTTAAAGGGAGCACGCCTTGTTGAGTAACATATCGGTAATCGTTCTTTGGTTCAAATGGCTCTGAGCACTATGGGACTCAACTACTGTGGTCATCAGTCCCCTAGACCTTAGAACTACTTAAACCTAACTAACCTAAGGACATCACACACATCCATGCCCGAGGCAGATTCCGAACCTGCGACTGTAGCAGTCGCACGGTTCCGGACTGCGCGCCTACAACCGCGAGACCACCGCGGCCGGCAATCGTTCTTTATTTGTGCTCTTGTCCTGGGTTTGTTTATGTTTTCGACTGGTTGGTAATCTTTTACGGAATAATGATAATTTTGTGCTAAAGCAAACAACCAGTCTTTTCCAAGCCATCTTCGATCTGCTGCCCGTGAGCGTTCGTATATGTTGAGCGACTTTCGATGATTAATGTTTAGGCAGCGATTTATCGTCCATCCTAACTACAAAAGTGGCAGGGAAGAAAGTTGGGCTGGAGGTAGATACAAAAGTTTAATATTCAATTTAGCCTATCGCACTAGAAACTATTTTAAACAAGTTAGATACTTGCCAGATGTTCTTTCGGTCATGTTTTCCTAACAGTATGAACATTACAGACGGAGTACTATGTTTTCAGTGTATTTACAGATATTTGGCTGTAAATTTTTATTACGTACGCTTTCCTCATATACGTAACTCTTGGTCACATCGTCATGTGTGCATTGATTTATGAACTGACAAGCACCGTTGGGGGTAATTTGAAAGCCGAAGCCGACTTTTCGAGCCAATGATTCTAGCTAGTGGCGTCCGGCACCTAAATCCTTGATAATACGGGGATATTTTTAGGCCAGCTAAGGTGTAATACACTGACGGAAAAAGATTTGCAGCTCCAAAAACTAGTAAACGTAGTGTGATAAAATTTCGAGAGTAGATTTGTCTAGGTAACCTATTTAAACGATTAACATTGCAAGATCTTAGGCTAATGTAAGAACGAGATGAACTATTGCAAATGTGAAGTGCAGGTATATTAATACCCAGTGTAACCGCCAGAATGTTGAATGTAAGCATGCAAAAGTGCATGTGTTGTGTCGCACGGTGCCAGACGTCAGTTTGTGGGGTGGAAATCCGTGGCTGTTGAACGTGATCGGTCAATTCAGCAACGGTTAATGCTGTTTGTGGATGACGCTGGAGTTGTCGTCATGACGCCCCATATGTGCTCGATTGGAGACAGATCTTGCGACTGAGCAGCTCAAGTCCACATGTCGACAATCTGTAGAGAATGTTGGGTTACAACAGACGTTAAGTGGGCGGGTATTATACTGTAGGAAAACAACAAGTGGATTGCTGTTGATGAATGACTGCACAACAGGTCGAATCACCAGAGCGAGGTACAAATTTGCAACTGGGTGTTG
The DNA here is from genome assembly GCF_023864345.2 of Schistocerca serialis cubense. Taxonomy (NCBI): domain Eukaryota; kingdom Metazoa; phylum Arthropoda; class Insecta; order Orthoptera; family Acrididae; genus Schistocerca; species Schistocerca serialis. The sequence continues at coordinate 439,937,027 of NC_064642.1, read as the reverse complement.
TGTGATGTCCTTAGGTTAGTTAGGTTTAAGTAGTTCTAAGTTCTAGGGGACTGATGACCATAGATGTTAAGTCCCATAGTGCTCAGAGCCATTTGAACAAATGGTTCAAATGGCTCTGAGCACTATGGGACTTAACATCTGTGGTCATCAGTCTCCTAGAACTTAGAACTACTTAAACCTAAGTAACCTAAGGTCATCACACACATCCATGCCCGAGGCAGGATTCGAACCTGCGACCGTAGCAGTCGCGCGGCTCCGGACTGCGCGCCTAGAACCGCTAGACCACCGCGGCCGGCCCATTTGAACAAATTTGCAGTCAGGGTACGTGGGATAACCGCGAGAGCGCTTGTGCTTTCCTGCACACGAGACCATAAATATATGTGTATGTCCGGTGTGTCTATCTCCTAGGCAGGTTGGCAAAACTTCCTCAGCTGGCCTCCTTCTCACGAACACACGGCCATCACTGGCACTGGTGTAGAACCAGCTTTCATCACAAAACACAACAGACCTCACCCCTGCACTCCACTGACCTCCCTCTTGTCAGAAACGCGGTGTTTTGGGGCCAGTGGAATGCATACTACAGGCCATCTGGCTTGGAGTTGTCCTTGTAGTAACCGATTTGTTAACGTTCGTTGGTTCACTGTGTTACTAAGTGCTGCAGATACAGTACGACGGTCTTCTCATCTCAGTAGTGTTACGTATCGAACTTGCATTCTCGTGACCACCGCTGACAACAGTCATGTATAGTGGCTACACTCTTGTCCAGTATTTCTAAGGTATCGCAGATAGAACATCCAGCTTCACTTGATCCTATTACAGGACATCTATCGAACTCTATGACGTGTTGACACGATCGACGGTCATACTAGATCCAATAGTCTCCCTCCAAGTGCCGGCCGAAGTGGCCGTGCGGTTCTAGGCGCTTCAGTCTGGAACCGCGAGACCGCTACGGTCGCAGGTTCGAATCCTGCCTCGGCCATGGATGTGTGTGATGTCCTTAGGTTAGTTAGGTTTAACTAGTTCTAAGTTCTTGGGGACTAATGACCTCAGAAGTTGAGTCCCATAGTGCTCAGAGCCATTTTTCTCCCGCCTAGTATGAAATACGTGCTGTCATTCGATTTCTTCTTATTGAGTGGTTCCGGCTGATTTCGTGCCGCACAGCGTAACTGTCATATGTGACAACAAATTTCGGCAACGATGAAACGGGATGTATAGGCTTTCATAATCCAGGAAGTCGGGGAAGGAAGCATAATCTTGTATAGCGAATGGATTAGGCGACTCGCGAACATTATCTAAGAAAGACAGTCTAGAACAAGCGAAGAGGAATGTTCTTCATGACAGTTCTCGGTAACAGACTGCAGTGGTTACAGTGAGGCTCCTGCAGTGTCTTCTATGGAAAGTGTTTGATCACCCACCATACGTGCTTGGCTCCGTCTAATGTACATCTCTTCGCTCACATAATCCACTGACTGCGAGTATGTAGAGAAGCAGCTGGAAAGTGTCCCTAAACGATGCAAATAACACATTTTCTATTTTCACTTCGGTCTCGATTTCGTGACCGATCGCATGTTGACAAAAAAAAAGTCCTCATGTTAAATACCTTTGGCCGTTCATAACATCTGTGTTCACGTCGAACAACCCTGTTCAATAGTGTTTATTTGTCATACGCCGATGCTAACAAAATCCATGAATGGAATTTTACTCTCGGAAGTATTTGTGACTGTACGGGTGCTGTACTTGCGTGTCGCTAAATCTAACTTCTTTGATCCTTCTTCTCGTAAACGTGCTGTCACCTAACGTCGGAGTCATTATGTGCAGAAACATCTGCATAATATCTGTCTCTGTACGTTATTAACGTGAGCCACACGTTAAATAATTCCCGTCACGTTATGAATGCGTATTACGGTTATTGCTCATATTGCATTTAACAGATATAACGGTATTACGGAAAATATGACGTTTTTACTATAGTGGAAAAAAAGCCGTGATTCATACAATATATTTTTTTAACTTTAATTCACTGGCAATATCACGAGTTACTTCGCAGAATAGTTTTGGCTGACATCCAATTAACCTTGTTCCGATTACAATGACAAACAGAGTGTATTTCAAATTTTATGTGTCTCTGGCACGACGATATATATATATATATATATATATATACACTCCTGGAAATGGAAAAAAGAACACATTGACACCGGTGTGTCAGACCCACCATACTTGCTCCGGACACTGCGAGAGGGCTGTACAAGCAATGATCACACGCACGGCACAGCGGACACACCAGGAACCGCGGTGTTGGCTGTCGAATGGCGCTAGCTGCGCAGCATTTGTGCACCGCCGCCGTCAGTGTCAGCTAGTTTGCCGTGGCATACGGAGCTCCATCGCAGTCTTCAACACTGGTAGCATGCCGCGACAGCGTGGACGTGAACCGTATGTGCAGTTGACGGACTTTGAGCGAGGGCGTATAGTGGGCATGCGGGAGGCCGGGTGGACGTACCGCCGAATTGCTCAACACGTGGGGCGTGAAGTCTCCACAGTACATCGATGTTGTCGCCAGTGGTCGGCGGAAGGTGCACGTGCCCGTCGACCTGGGACCGGACCGCAGCGACGCACGGATGCACGCCAAGACCGTAGGATCCTACGCAGTGCCGTAGGGGACCGCACCGCCACTTCCCAGCAAATTAGGGACACTGTTGCTCCTGGGGTATCGGCGAGGACCATTCGCAACCGTCTCCATGAAGCTGGGCTACGGTCCCGCACACCGTTAGGCCGTCTTCGGCTCACGCCCCAACATCGTGCAGCCCGCCTCCAGTGGTGTCGCGACAGGCGTGAATGGAGGGACGAATGGAGACGTGTCGTCTTCAGCGATGAGAGTCGCTTCTGCCTTGGTGCCAATGATGGTCGTATGCGTGTTTGGCGCCGTGCAGGTGAGCGCCACAATCAGGACTGCATACGACCGAGGCACACAGGGCCAACACCCGGCATCATGGTGTGGGGAGCGATCTCCTACACTGGCCGTACACCACTGGTGATCGTCGAGGGGACACTGAATAGTGCACGGTACATCCAAACTGTCATCGAACCCATCGTTCTACCATTCCTAGACCGGCAAGGGAACTTGCTGTTCCAACAGGACAATGCACGTCCGCATGTATCCCGTGCCACCCAACATGCTCTAGAAGGTGTAAGTCAACTACCCTGGCCAACAAGATCTCCGGATCTGTCCCCCATTGAGCATGTTTGGGACTGGATGAAGCGTCGTCTCACGCGGTCTGCACGTCCAGCACGAACGCTGGTCCAACTGAGGCGCCAGGTGGAAATGGCATGGCAAGCCATTCCACAGGACTACATCCAGCATCTCTACGATCGTCTCCATGGGAGAATAGCAGCCTGCATTGCTGCGAAAGGTGGATATACACTGTACTAGTGCCGACATTGTGCATGCTCTGTTGCCTGTGTCTATGTGCCTGTGGTTCTGTCAGTGTGATCATGTGATGTATCTGACCCCAGGAATGTGTCAATAAAGTTTCCCCTTCCTGGGACAATGAATTCACTGTGTTCTTATTTCAATTTCCAGGAGTGTATATACACACATATATATGCCACTCTATGGTGCTATATCGCTGCCTTCCACCATATCCAGTGCCAGTAAATGACACAAGATATGGTACGTAGGTCATCCGCAACTGACAGGCATGGTAATTAATTTAGAGAGAACCGCTTCACTTGTATTAACATTTATTCAGACCACGAAAGTTTTCCGAATATTAAAATCCCGTCTTCAGGTGTATGAAATTATTGTATTCGGTAAAGCATAAGATCAAGCCAGTCAGTGCAAGTGCTCCAGTCATTGCATGTTGGCAGAGACTGTCCGCACCCTGGCTGTCGCGCGGTATTGACGCCAACCACTACTGAATGGTGGGCCACGCCGGAGGTTGGGGAGCGCGGTGTGACGCAGACGTCTACGATGTGTAAACAAGAAAAACAGACGTTATCAGCGATGGAATAGAATATCTGGACTGACTGGTCCCATCGCTTACAACACTTCATTTGAGGACATAGTACAACACGAATTAGCTGTGGTATGCTGAAAGGCTAAATAGTTCTCAAGCATATGACAATATGTGTCGTTTTTAGATACAAGAGTACGCATATATACACTGAATGAGCAAACCAGGTTGAACATACGGTCCTGTTTGAAACGTCCCCTTAGAAAAATTATACATGACTGTGCTTAAACTGACACACAATATTTTTTAGCGCAACGCAATCTGACTTTCAATAATCCCTACAAAAGAATGGCCCTGACTAACATTAAACTATACCTTCCACAAATCACTTACCCCACAAAAGTCTTCGTTACTCAAGCTACTGCAATACAGCGAGCGTCACTACTGCCAGCTAAATAAAAGATTCAAACTACTGAAGGCACTAACTACTGATAGGCATAGTTAGCAAATGAAAGATTTTGATAGAGAACAAACAATGTATTTACCTTAATATTGTTCAAAAGTCATAATATATATAGCAGTTCATGACATCCAGTCTTACAAATTTACTGTCTCTGTCCAGATCATCCGCTCTCAAAAATCCGCCATCTCACTTCCCCACATCCACCACTGCTGGCGGCTCACCTCCAACTGCACAACGCTACGCGCTGTTAACAGCCAACAGCCCAACACTACAATGGCAGACAACAATGCAAACTAGCCGCAGAATGCACACAGCACAGCCAGTGATTTTCATACAGAGCGCTACGTGGCGTTACCAATATAAAAACCTAAACAGCCTACTTACATGCTAAGTAACTGCAAATTCATAAAATAATATGTCACAAATTCAGGTCTATTTCTCTAAACTCCCAGTCCTTTATTAATTGTTTCCCTTAATTATCTTTCCATATTCGTATTACTTCGTCTAAGAAAAGGGCGCTAGGTCCGGTCGTACTGATATGCCATTTCGCTCCCAGCATTGCTATACTTATATTTTAGAATTTTTATGATGGTTTTTATATTTACACATTTTTATATACTTTTTTTGAGCCCACAATGTATCCTACATACATGGTGACTCACTTGATACAGTTAACCTTACCACCATTTTTTATCACGGCTTTTACTGTATACTCTCCTGTTCACTCATTCGGCCTACATGCCAGTGCCTTGTTGCCTATTATTGTACATATTTTTACTAGTCTGAACGTTCAGACATATTTTTTCTCCCGTTCATTTATCTGATTCCCCTCTTAGCATTCTTTCTATTTATCATTGCTTTCTGTAATGTATGACGCTCAGAACGATCTTTTTGTGTGATATTTCGATGCTTACATTACTACAGGCACATTTTAGATTTTTAATGGTTTCTATATATTTTTTTCTCACTAAAGCCCATAATGTATCACACATTTGACGACTTACTCAGGATGGTATATATTACTACTAGTATCTGTCACTGTTGTCACTGTTGTTATCCCTTGTTCATTCATTTTACCTATGTACCATTGCATTGTTGCCTAGAAAAATCAAATATAGTGAAATACATGAGAGCTATTTAGCCTTTCGGTATACCACAGCTCGTTCATATTCTGTTATGTCTATAAATGTTGTACTCGCTCGGACCAGTCAGTCCAGATTTTCTTTGTTATCGTTGGTAAAGCCAGTTTACTTACTTATACATCGTTGGCGGCTGCGCTGCACCGCTTTTCCGGACCTCCGGCGTAACCCTCCACACAGAAATGGTCGCCGTCCCTACCGTGCGACCGCGCGGTGACGGGCGGTATCGGCAAACACCTTACAACGTGAGTTCTTACACTGACTTGCCCCAACGCATATTATGTATTACCGAATATATTATTTCTATACATCTGAAGATGGGATTTTAAAGCCTCGGAACCGGTCGTGATTTGAATCTCTATAAATTAATAATCAAAGCCATTAAACATTTATAAAAGAATTGCAATTATTTAAAAATATATGGAATCAGATTGTGGCCTGATTGTTTCTAGCAGTTAGTTCGTATGGTGATCCACTCAACTTCAGGATTTGTGGCACTTAACGCAACATAATCTTAAGGTAAGAATCTGCATATGTCAGTATTTTGAACAGCTGTATATAACCATTCGTACTGCGCTTCGTAAATAAAATTTTACTTTCGGTGAATTCTTTCTCTAAATATTAAATCACTCTTGACATTCGTAGAGCCAACTAGCGACTCAGTTGTTAATGAGCAGAGGAAATGCCATACTCGTACGAACTTCGGAATGAATCGAAACATCGCCGATACACAGAATATAAACCACGGGATTTCAATAACACGAGGTGTGGAATCCAGTTGCTTCGGTAATAAGGTTGTAACGGCAGCCACGGCCACAGACCTGCTTCCCAACATAGTTCGCCTGCCCTCCGGGGAGGCCTGCCCGAATTCCTTGCCTCGCAAGAATTCCAACCGTGAAAACCGATACCATTAACTAGAATTCTATCTCTTTAAGCTGAAATCCCTTCCGGCGAATTATTGTACACACTGAGAAAATCAATTGTGGTGGATATGTGACAAGACAGTAAACAGCCGAAAATATATAATAGTTGCTAACAGTACAGCATTTAACGCTTACTGTTTAGATAGTCACTCTAGCCGTTTCAAGCGGTATTGCGCTGTGGCACCTACAGTTACCAAACGAGCTGTTTGGACACAGCACTCTTTCCGAAAAAAGTGCATGTCATATATCACGGTATAATAATCATAATTGTGGGACTGGCTACGTATGGAGTACACGCTGGAACAAAAAAATACTGCCGCACTTTCAAGACGCGTAGTTGAAGAACAAATTTTTTATGGACGTGGATCCGGAGACGTATTGTTTACATGTTAGATCTCATTTCTTATAACCAGTTACAGCGTGTCTTTTGTATTCTGCAAGCCTGTTAAGCCACGAGTCTCTCAAAACAAAATAGTCAGAAAAATAAGGTGAACAGCTTCCAGTCTCGTCGATTCCGATTCGACCTTTCCACGTCGGCACTGCCTAACTGTGGTTCGAAAGTTTGCTAGCACACCGCCACGATCAGAGCAACTGCAGTATTCAAACGAATTTGAGGATATGTGTATGAACATCCGGTATGTTAAATCTATTTTGACACAGGTGGTGCCTGTAGTCTTATCGCTTGATGTCGTCACTGACGTCGCTTTCAGTGTAGCCAACAATTAAAATAATTAGCCATCTATTGGCTCCTCAGAGGGAAATGCTTACCTGTGTCCCAGAGCTTTCTTGTGAGTTACACAACTGGCAATTGTCATTGAGGATTCACTGGGGACCTTGTATTCAACCAAGCAAATGCAATGAGACATCTTACTGTTGTGGAAGTTTGAAGAGCGCTCTGTTTGATCCAGAAAGGATGGACTTTCGGTCGTGTTGCTGCAGTACTAATGCCTCTCCATGTGTCATCCACGGTTGTTGACACGCTAGAGGGAGACAGGTCAGTACACAAGATGAGTTGGACACATTACATCTCCACGTGAAGACAGATATCTGGTCACCTTTGAGTGCGGATACCGACAGAGAACTGAAAGACTATCTCAAATATGAGAATGGAACTGCTCTGTCCTATCAGACTGTAATGAATAGACTACGAGAAAGGACCTTACGACCCAGACGCCTACTTGTGTACCGTACTTGCAGCGACAGTATCTTGCAGCTCGCCCTCATTTCTGTCGTTCCCATTTCAACTGGCACCTTCGTCGAATGGCGAAACGTCTTGTTCACAGACAAGTCCAAATATCCTCTGACACAAGGTAACGCCGTGTTCGTGTGCAGACACCAGTTGTGAGCGATATCTTCCTAATCCAGGAAGTGGACAGATTTCCAAGATTTTGTGATGCGGGGAGACTTCAGTATTGACAGCCATACAGATATTGTCGTTGTTCAAAAATGATTCAAATGGCTCTGAGCACTATGGGACTTAACATCTATGGTCATCAGTCCCCTAGAACTTAGAACTACTTAAACCTAACTAACCTAAGGACATCACACACATCCATGCCCAAGGCAGGATTCGAACCTGCGACCGTAGCGATCGCGCGGTTCCAGACTGAAGCGCCTAGAACCGCTCGGCCACCACGACCGGCTTATTGTCGTTGTCCATGGTCGCCTTACCACTAGCCATTACATCAAACGTATCCTGGTGAACCAATAGGTGGCTGCTGCATACGGTGGTGACCCCGAATTTCTTCTAATTCCATGGCTTATGTGACGGGAATCAACAGGAATGTGTTGCGAAACATGGACATTATTGTAATGGAAAGACCAGCGGCGAGTGCCGACTTAAAGGCCATCGTTTACATGTGGGGCATGCTTGACAGACGTGTTTATAGTCTTATTGTTCCACCAAAGACATTCCAAGAATTCTCAAGCGTTCTAACTGAAGACCTCCGTAGATTTATACGGAGCATACCACGTAGGTGTCAGGCAGTGATAAATGCTCACGGAGGGCATAAACGTTACTAGAGCTCTCAAAGACAAATAAAAACCACTCAGCATGATCGTAGTTTCCACTTTGTCTTCGACACCTGTCAAACTTTTTAGTTCTTTTGATGCAAACATCGAGGACCTAATGATATTTTATTGTGTACTTAATATTTGAAAGAGGAAGGTATATTTTGGTAGCATATCCAGTCCTCAGTTGTAGCTCAATCGAGTATAGCAGACGCCCAAAGTTATGTCCCCCTCATTATTTTGATCAGTGCATAGAAAGGACATGTTACTCAAAATGCAGTCCCAATTTTAAGTATAAAACAGCCAACTAGCTGCAACAAACTTTTACGTTTATCAGGTTTCGACATCGACTATGGGTGTCTTCATCAGAAAATTCACGATTACCTAAAAAGATTATACATGAACATTAAAATATAGAAAACTAAAGAATAACCAGTTTCTATTATGAATAGATTTATAAGTAGACTGTACTAAAATGTAGTGAATGACGAACAAATTTAAGAGCAATAATATTCTCCTCACATAAAATACTTGATCAATAAGTTAATGTCAAAAGCAAATAAAATTAAATACACTGAAACTGACAAAGCTGCTAATGCCACTAAAACTATAGCTACATGGAGTAGCGCACTACACGCCGCTGAGGACCTCTAAAGATAACAGTGACTGGAGTGGCATCAGACTGAGAGGCACACATGCCGATGTCACCGCAACATGGGCACGAAACAAGTCGCCCCGATAACAGTTGATTAGTTTGAAAAATATTTTAAAAAGCATGTAAGTCTTAGTCTGAAATTTTAACGTTATACAAAGTGAAAAATATATAGGACAGTGCTACAGCAACTATCATGTACACTTTTCCATGGAAAGATTACAATGCAATAAATGAAAAGAGAGAGATGAAAACTATGTTTTGGAGTCTACTCAGGATAAGGGGCTCAACTTTGGACATTTCTATGTAACGGCTTTATATCCGTAAAAAACCGTATTACGTAACTGCGACAGTTCATTGAGAATGAAACGGTTTCATGTAGCAACAGTTTTTTTGGCAGTTACCAGCTTTATGTCCGTTTGAATGTCGTAAATTTTATTTGTTTTTAATATCAATTTTTTAACGAAGTATTTTATTTGTCGTGACCATTAATGCTCTTAAAATCGTTAGTCAGCTACTACATGTGAGTATAGTCTTGTTATAAATTTCTTCCGAAAAATGACTGATTATTCTTTAGTTGTTGTTGTCTTCAGTCGAAAGACTGGTTTGATGCGGCTCTCCATTCTGCTCTATACTGTATAAGTCTCTTCATCTCTGAGTAACTTCTGCAACCTATATCCTTCTGAATCAGCTAACTGTATTCATCTCTTCGTCCCCCTCCACGATTTTTACACGCCATGCTTCCCTTCACCTGATTTAATTCCACAACATTCCATGATCCTCGTTTTGCTTTTGTTAATTTTCATCTTATATCCTCCTTTCAACACATTGTCCGTTCCGTTCATCTGCTCTTCCAAGTCCTTTTCTGTCCCTGACAGAATTACAATGTGATCGATAAACCTCAGAGTTTTTATTTCTTTTCCCTGGTCTTTAGTTCTATGCCAAATTTTTCTCTTGTTTGCTGTACTGCTTGTTCAATTTATAGATTAAATAACATCGGGGATAGGCTACAACCCTGTCTCACTCCCTTCTCAATGACTGCTTCCCTTTCGTGCACCTCGACTGTTATAATTGCCATCTGGTTTCGGTTCAAGTTGTAAACACCCTTTTGCTCCCTATATTTTACCACTGCCACCTTTAGAATGTGAAAGAGAATATTCCACAACTGTCAAAAGCTTTCTCTAAGTCTACAAATGCTAGAAACGTAGGTTTGCCTTTCCTTAACCTATCTTCTATGAAAAGTTGTAGGATCAGTACTGCCTCGCGTGTTCCTTCGTTTTTCCGGAATCCAAACTGATCTTTCCCGAGTTCGGTTTCTACTAGCATTTCCATTCTTCTGTAAGGAATTCGTGTTTGTATTTTGCATAACTTATTAAATTGATAGTTCAGTAATTTTTACATCTGTCAACACTTCCTTTCTTTGGAAGTAGAATTGTCATATTCTTCTTGGAGACAGGGTATATCGTCTATCTCATACATCGTACTCAACACGTGGAAGTGTTTTGTCATAACTGGTTCTCCCAAGGCTATCAGTAGTTCTAATGGAATGTTGTCTACTCCCAGGGCCTTGTGTCGACTTAGGTCTTTAAAGCTCTGTCAAATTCTTCACGCAGTATCATATCCCCCAGCTCACCTACTTCTACGTCCTCTTCCATTTCCACAATACTGCCCTCAAATACATGTCCCTTGTAAAGACCCTCTATACATTCTGTCCACTTTTCCGCTTTCGCTTCTTTGCTTTGGACTGGTTTTCCATCTGAGTTTATGACATTCATACAGGTGGTGCTCCTTTCTCCAAAGGATTCCTTAACTTTTCTGTAGGTGCCACCTATCTTACCGCTAGTGATATATACTTATAACTCATTATATTTGTTTTCTAGCCATTCCTGCTTATCCATTTTGCACTTCCTGCAGATCCCATTTTTTAAACGTTTGTATTCCTTGTCGTCTGCTTCACTTGCAGCCTTTTTATGTTTTCTCCTTTCATCAGTTAAATTCAATATATCTTGTGTTATCACAGGATTATTACCAGCCCTCGTCTTTTTACACACTTGATCCTCTGCTCCTTTCACTATTTCACCTGCTACCTTTCCATCTCTTCCTTTCCCTACTACAGACTTTCAGTCCCCTATGAGTAATACATTTTCGTCTCCTTTAAGTATCTGAATAATTCTTTTATCTCACCATACATTTTTTCAATGTCTTCATCAGCTCCAGATCTAGTTGGTATAAAACACTTGTACTACTACAGTGGAAGTGGGCTTCTTGTCTGTGTCGGCCACAATAATGTGTTGACTATGCTGTTCATATTATCTTATTTGCGTTCCTATTTCTTCTTCGTTATTAAGCCAACTCCTATACTACCCCTATTTGATTTTATATCTATATCCCTGTTCTTTCGTTGTCTCTATGCTAATGTTTATTTATAATATTTTTAGGTAATCATGAATTTTCTTATGAAGGCACGCACAGTAGGTATCGAAAACTGGTAAATGTAAAATGCTGCTACAACAGGTTGGCTGTTTTATATCTATCAAATTCTGGTTGCTGTGTCACAACCATGATTAAAATTGTAAGACGTCTCAATATTTGTCAACTGGCGTAGTACACGGGGATTTCAACAAGTAAGTTACATTAGTATGAGATGCCAAGCCAGTTGCAAGGCATTAGCCCCAGATATCGATTATGCGAGAGAATTTGGGCCTTAATTCTGATAATACTCAGATATGATATCCGGATATACGGCTTTTAACATGCACGCGCACCGGTTTCTCACTCGCTCCTCCCCCCTGGACAGCCTAATGCTCGAGCATAGAACTGTACAGGGGAGTGGTAACCGGACTCCTACACTGAAGAGCCAAAGAAACTGGTATAGGCTTGCGTCATCATTACAGAGATATCTAAACAGGCGGAATGGTCGGCAATGCCTAGCGTCTGGCACATCGGTTACTGGTGCTACAATGGCAGGTTATGAAGATCTAAGTTAGTATGAACGTGGTGTTATAGTCGGCGCACGAGCGGTGGGATACAGCATCTCCGAGCTTGCGATCAAATGAGGATTTTCCCGTACGATCGTTTCACGAGTGTACCGTGAATATCAGGAATCCGGCAAAACATCAAATCTCCGACATCGCTGCGGCCGGAGAAAGGTCCTGCGCGAACAGAACCAACGACGACTGAACAGAATCATTTAACGTGGCAGAAGTTCAACCCTTCCGCAGATTACTGCAGATTTCAATGCTGGGCCATCAGAAGTGACAACGTCCGAACCATTCAAGGAAACATCATCGATATAGGTTTTCGGAGCCGAAGGCCCACTCTTGTACCCTTGATGACTGCACGACACGAAGCTTTACGCCGCGCATGGGCCAGTCAACGACACTGGACTCTTGATGACTGTAAACATACTGCCTGGAAGGACGAGTCTCGTTTCTAACTGAATCGGGCGGATGGACGTGTAAGGGTGTGGAAACAACCTCGTGTCAGTAGGGGAGTGTTCAAGCTGGTGGAGGCTTTGTAATGGTGTGGGGCGTGTGCAGTTGGTGTGGCATGGGACCGTTGATACGTCTCTGATAGGTGATACGTACGTAAGCATCCTGTCTGATCACCTGCATCCATTCGTGTCCTTCGTGCATTCCGCAGGTCTTGGGCAATTCCAGCAGGACAATGCGACACCCCACAAGTCCAGAATTGCTACAGAGTGGCTCCAAGAACGCTCTTCGGAATTTAAGTACTGCCGCTGGCCACCAAACTCCCCAAACGCGAACATTACTGAGCATATCTGAGATCTGAGATGCCTTGCAATGTGCCATTCAGAAGGGACCTCCACCCCCTCGTACTCTTGCGGATTTATGGACAACCCTATAAGATTCACGGTGTCAACTCCCTCCAGCAAGACTTCAGACGTTAGTCGGGTCCATGCGACGTCGTGTTGTGACACGTCTGCGTGCTCGCGGGGGTGCTACATGATATTAGGCGGGTGTACCACTTTCTTTGGCTCTTCAATGTATTCGAGGGATGTTGAAGGTATGGGAAGAGAATGGGGTGGCTAACACGTCTGCCGAATGGGTTTTAAAGTCCTGTTCGAACATATGTCATCTGCACCATAAATAGTAAGTAATTTGGGTATGTAATACCACAAGCACACATATACTCATTTCTATTTCATTAATATTCTAGTATCGATATTCTGCAGCTATTTATACTTCTCGAAATCAAAACGGATAAACTTAAGCAACTGACGAATTGTTATGAAATGAGTTTAATGTATTTCGTTTTACAATTTAATAGTGCGAGTCACGTTGAAGAACACGATCTCACATATGTTCTGACCTTTAACAATGACAGCTTTAAAATTCAAAGAAAATACTGTGCAACAGCATTGTTAATAATTAAATAGCTCTACGCTACTTCTTCATGAGATTTTCGTTCGTTTTATTCATTTATACTACATTTTTGAATCACAACATAGATATGTTCGAAGCAAAGATATCTCTGTACCAGTGACACGTTACGAACAGAACACTTTGGCACAAAGAACGAAGAATGTTCTCAGTGTCAAACCAGTACTTCGCAAATGTCTTACCTCACACCACTGTACAGTACCTCGCACTCGGGCGGTAAGCGGCTTCAGTGGGTCGGAGCGAGCGAGAAACCGGTGCACCCGCATGTTAAAAGCTGTACTTTCTGAAGGTCTTAACTGCGTTCTATCATAATTGTGGCCCAGCGATCACAAGGAAACGGTTTCTTTAACTGATATCTTGCAAGAGTGCTTTATTCTACTTAAAATATGAACTTAAGGTGCGACACGAAATCATGCAGGAGATCTGTGCCCGTGATGTATACTTGAGGAGACTTACGCCACTACTGAATAAAAGGTCGCTGAAATAGCGGTTCACTTGCTGTTCAAAGATTCTTATTTATTTTCTTTTTTCAGGCACACCCATCATCAGAACATCAAACAGAAAAGTCTTCATACAAAGGACAGAGTTACGTTCTGGTGGTAGGCTGTGCCGGAAACGAGTCAATGATTAAGAATATCTGGACAGTAAGTAACCAGTTATTCTAGCGACCTATTCAGCAATGACGTTAAGTCTCCTCGAGTTACAAAGTGAGTTCAAGTTGGTGATGTTTCCTTGTAAGTGTGGGCTTAAATGTGTGCCATACTTTCTGAAGTCCCTTGTCAAACCTACGCCTTCCGTTAAGAGGCAGCGCACAGTCTGGATGGAAGGATCTTAATTGTGGTCCCTCTCGTTTGAGCCCAACCCAACGGATACCTATGGTAGATCGGGGAAAACCACCGTTCAGGCTGTGTTGCTGGCGGGGCCGGAAGGTGCTTGCACCTGATGTACCCTACTAGGAGCCTTGTATGCTCAACACAAACCGTTAGCGTCATTACCTTTATTACTATTACCACAAGTACCCTTTCACTAGCAACTTTGAGCCAAGCACAACATCGGTTACCTCTCTATTGTATATGTAAAAAGTTTAGCCGGCTGGACATGAAGGTTTTAGTCTTAGTTTCTAGCTTTACCGTACCCTAATCTCTTCTAGTTAAGTTAGTTTTTAGGATGGTGAATATTAAAGGCATGGTGAGCGATGGCTAGTGTCTTGAGGGTCATTCCAAGACCCGGGCGGCCGCCAACAACCAGGTGACGGGCAATATTATACCTATATCTTCTCTACTCAATTCTCTTTCTTTCTTCTTTCTAAATATTTAATTTCGCTTTGTTTATTAATATCTCACTTGTTTTTATATTAGTTATAAGTTTTTGTAATGCTGAACATAAATATATGAAACGGATGTAAACAAATATAGCCCGCTTCCACGTGGTAGGACACGGGCAAAGGTGTGAGTGGGGACGGGAACCGGGGTAGTGTTACTTTCAGTCACTCCGGACCCCGGACCCAGTCACAGCAGCTAAGTGGCAAAATACGACCCACCATAAGAAATTAGACGGTGGGTCATAAAAAATAAGCTAGTGAAAAAAAAGTCCCTTGCATTCTAAGGCTCTCTGAGATTTTACGAAATTTGTCGGAAGAAATTGGCTTCCAATGCTACATTGCTGACATCTACTTTAACGGTTAGTTGCATAGGAAACAAAAAAGATTTCGTAAGTCTGCTGTACTAAACTTTGCTGTTTTATATATCTTCTCAGAAATTTAGCCAGACAAGAACACTAATCAGAAAGAGTTGCGAGAGTCAGAAAGCCATTTGACAGATATTTCCAGGGGAGGAGCTTTAGTGAGGAAGTTTCGAAGTCCTTCCCTGTGAAAGAGCCGCAAACGGCAGCAGTCCCAATCACTCCGGCGGTGTCCCCTTTTCCCATCTGTTCCGGCCCCTTCGCGCTCATCGTTTTCCAGCGCCTCGAGAGAACGTGGTAGCCACGAATCTCTGTAAGGTCAGCAAAGGAGGCACAGCGGGATTGGCTCGGCGTCGGGTCAGCCCTGGAATAATTCAGCCTCTTGTAGGAGAAGAGGAGGGAGGGAGGGAGTGAGGAGGGTGGGGGAAGACCACGCCAGAGGAGAGAGCGGCGAGGGAGGACGAGCCGGCTGGAATTGAGCGACCCGCGAGGGCAGATTGCGAGCTCTCCGGAGTAATTCTGAGACGGTCTGGCACCATCCGGGGGCTGCCTGAGACTGACCTAATTGCTCACGCCGCCGCCCGGCCGGTCCTCTCTGTAGACGGCCGCCTCCTCCTGGCGCGGCGGCGGCGGCGGCACCGGAAGCAGGGCCGACACGTAGGCGGCGCCACCGGAAGCGCCATCGCCGTCTGAGACACCAGCTGTGCCACCAGTTCCGATCAGTGCGACGCCGCTGTGCACTCCCTATATGTAGCTCTAAATTGTAGCAATTCCTTTTTGGACTCCCTACAGTAATGTGTGTTACGTTAACAGCGTTGAAACAATATCGAAAACAGTGGAGGAATAACATCAAATTAAAAAAACAACGAAAAATCTAGAAACACTTCATTTATACACAACTGGCCATTAAAATTGCTACACCTAGAAGAAATGCAGATGATAAACGGGTATTCATTGGACAAATATATTATACTAGAGCTGACATGTGATTACATTTTCATGCAATTTGGGTGCACAGATCCTGAGAAATCAGGACCCAGAACAACCACCACTAGTCTTTAAAACAGCCTTCATACGCCTGGTCATTGAGTCAAACAGAGCTTGGATGGCGTGTGCAGGCACACCTGCCCAGGCAGCTTCAACACGATACCACAGTTCATCAAGAGTAGTGACTGGCGTATTGTGACGAACCAGTTGCTCGCCCATCATTGACCACACGTTTTTAATTGGTGAGAGATCTGGAGAATGTGCTGGCTACGGCAGCAGTCGAACATTTTCTGTATCCAGATAGGCCCGTACGGGACCTGCAACATGCGGTCGTGCATTATCCTGTTGAAATGTAGGGTTTCGCAGGAATCGAATGAAGGGTAGAGCCACGGGTCGTAACACATCTGAAATGTAACGTCCACTGTTCAAAGTGCCGTCACTGTGAACAAGAGGTGACCGAAACGTGTAACCAATGCCACCCCATACCATCACGCCGGGTGATACGCCAGTATGACGATGACGAATACACGCTTCCAATGTGCGTTCACCGCGATGTCGCCAAACACGGATGCGACCATCATGATGCTGTAAACAGAACCTGGATTCATCCAAAAAAATTACATTTTGCCATTCGTGTACCCAGGTTCATCGTTGAGTACACCATCGCAGGCGGTTCTGTGTGTGATGCAGCGTCAAGGGTAACCGCAGCCATGGTCTCCGAGCTGATAGTCAATGCTGCTGCAAACGTCGGCGAACTGTTCGTGCAGATGGTTGTTGTCTTGCAAACGTCCTCATCTGTAGACTCGGGGATCGGGACGTGGCTGCACGATCCGTTACAGCCATGCGGATAAGATGCCTGTCATCTCGACTGCTAGTGATGCGAGGCCTTTGGGATCCAGCACGGTGTTCCGTATTACTCTCCTGAACCCACCGATTTCATATTCTGCTAATAGTCATTGGATCTCGACCAACGCGAGCAGCAATGTCACGATACGGTAAACCGCAATCGCGATGGGCTACAATCCGACCTTTATCAAAGTCGGAAACGTGATGGTACGCATTTCTCTTCCTTACACGAGGCATCACAACAACGTTTCACCAGACAACGCCGGTCAACTGCTGTTTGTGTATGAGAAGTCGGTTGGAAACCTTCCTCATGTCAGCACGTTGAGGTGTCGCCACCGGCGCCAACCTTGCGTGAATGCTCTGAAAAGCTAATCATTTACATATCACAGCATCTTCTTCCTGTTGGTTAAAAGATTTCGCGTCTATAGCACGTCATCTTCGAGGTTTAGCAATTTTAACGGCCAGTAGTGTACAAATATACATTTCTTCATATTCTTCATCATCATCTTCTTCATCTCTTACTGAATAGTTTCTTTTTTACGGGTCGTTCGCAAAGCCTCTTCCAATATTCTTCTCTTCGTCTTCTTCTTTATCTTCCTCATCTCTTTCAGAGAAGTTTCAGCTTGTACATGTCGCTCACAATGCCTGTTCCAGTCTTATCTTTTGTCCAATAGAGTATCGCTCAGCATTATCTTCCCTTGTAGTCCGTCCTGACTCATGTCATCTTTCATCTGGTCACCATCCTGTTCTTGGTCTTCCAATAGGTTTTCTTCCATAACCTGTCCATTCCAGAGTTGGTAGTCTTTCTTTTCCTCTGCTCGTAAGGTGACCAACTAATTTCAGCTATAGCTGAATAGGGGAACATGACTTTGGGAGTCTGTTATGCTCCATTGAGCAATATTTGAGGATTGGGTATGCTACCAAAACATACGTGTATCTTTCAGAACAGACATAACTGAGGAGCCAAAACATTATGACCATATCCCAACGGTCAACTGAATGCCACATGGTGTCGTTGCGTGACATGACCAGTAAAGAAAATATATATGTTGGGACATACCAATAGGAACCATTCTTGGGATGAAACGGGCTGGAAATTGGAAAATCCTCTGACATAAGCGACTTTGACAAAGGGCAGATTTCTACGACATGGTGCACGAGATCGACCATCTCTGAAACGGCGAAACTGGTTGTTCTTTCGCGTATTACAATCGGTAACATTTATGGAAAGTGTCTGAAAGACGTTTGAACCACAACAAGATGACGGTGTACCGGAAGTTCACTCCTTTTCACGTAACAAGGATGTCGAGACATCCCTGCTGTGTAAAGGAAGATAGGCAGAGTTTACGATACAGTGCTTTTGTAGGTAAAAATGTTTCGGAGCACACCGCCCAGCGCCCTTTGCTGAACTAGGGCTCCTCAGCAGCCGACCCCTACACGTTTCCGTGTTGACCCAATGACACTGCCAGCTAAAATTGCAGTGCGGATGGGATCATCGACATTGGACCGTGGATCAATGGATGAATCACGTTCCTCGCTATACCATATCGATCGCCGTCACGAGCTACCCCACTGTTCAAACGAATGTCTGCTCGCAACGTGCATCGGTCCATGGACGCAGCCCATTGGGGACGTTATAATGCTGGCTTGACGTGGTACCTGGCATAGTTGTGGACTACGTGAACGTTATCGCAAATCCTCTGCATTCCTTTATGCATGAAGTCTTCCCCTTATCAACGGCATCATTATGACTGACTCGTTTCACAAGGGCTGAGTCGTGCTGCAGTGGTACGTGGGTTATGATCGTTAAATCACGTTGATGTACTGGCTACCAAATTCATCTGATCTGGACATTGTTGGACGCCAGCCTGACGCCCACCGACAAATGGCCAGTAATTTTTGCCAACTACGTGACTTATTCTTAGACAGCTAGTGTCCATATTTCCGGAAACGTACAAAGGACAGTAACACGTAATCCCAGCGGTATTGTGTTGTTGCAACACCACAATACACCGCTCTGTTGTACCTCTCCAGTATTTTTAATGGCTATCTCTTTAGATAGGATCATCCCATTGAGAGGAAATCGTCAAGTGGGACGCGTTAGTTAAAATGTAATTGACTAAACGAATGGTTTTATCTTTTTTGGACACTAGGTTAGAACTGCTGAGCGTTGCTTGTTCTTCATCATCAATCTTTCGATTATTTTGCAGCTTCACATAAGCATCTATTAGAAACCAAACTCTCCATTTCTGCATAAATACGGGCTCCTGCATTAAGTATACATTGGTTTTAAAATTCTATGATGGTCTCCTTCGGGCTACCTTTTCTTGGATTGTTGCATCTAGGACATTTACAAAAACTGATTGTGTTTTATTATGTGACCAGTCCACTCAGTTCTTCATTGCCTCACTGGTATCTTAATTGACCTTTCTTCGCCAGTTCGTTGAGGGAATTTTAGTCTGTCGTCTTATCTGTCCATTTTATCCTTAACAAGCATCTCCAGAATCGAACCTCACATGGCTCAACAGATTTGAGTTCATTTTCTCCCACTTTCCTTGTTTCACAGCCATGTGGCACTACACTCACTTCAAATGCAGCATTTAACCAACTTTTTTCACAGCAGTATTTATCTTGCACCAGAACTGCTCAGTCGCTGCTGGAGTACTGCTTATTCTTGGTGTTTTAATGTACAGGGTGTTTCAAAAATGACCGGTATATTTGAAACGGCAATAAAAACTAAACGAGCAGCGATAGAAATACACCGTTTGTTGCAATATGCTTGGGACAACAGTACATTTTCAGGCAGACAAACTTTCGAAATTACAGTAGTTACAATTTTCAACAACAGATGGCGCTGCGGTCTGGGAAACTCTATAGTACGATATTTTCCACATATCCACCATGCGTAGCAATAATATGGCGTAGTCTCTGAATGAAATGACCCGAAACCTTTGACAACGTGTCTGGCGGAATGGCTTCACATGCAGATGAGATGTACTGTTTCAGTTGTTCAATTGTTTCTGGATTCTGGCGGTACACCTGCTCTTCCAAGTGTCCCCATAGAAAGAAGTCACAGGGGTTCATGTCTGGCGAATAGGGAGGCCAATCCACGCCGCCTCCTGTATGTTTCGGATAGCCCAAAGCAATCACACGATCATCGAAATATTCATTCAGGACATTAAAGACGTCGGCCGTGCGATGTGGCCGGGCACCATCTTGCATAAACCACGAGGCGTTCGCAGTGTCGTCTAAAGCAGTTTGTACCGCCACAAATTCACGAAGAATGTCCAGATAGCGTGATGCAGTAATCGTTTCGGATCTGAAAAATGGGCCAATGATTCCTTTGGAAGAAATGGCGGCCCAGACCAGTACTTTTTTAGGATGCAGGGACGATGGGACTGCAACATGGGGCTTTTCGGTCCCCCATATGCGCCAGTTCTGTTTATTGACGAAGCCGTCCAGGTAAAAATAAGCTTCGTCAGTAAACCAAATGCTGCCCACATGCATATCGCCGTCATCAATCCTGTGCACTATCTCGTTAGCGAATGTCTCTCGTGCAGCAATGGTAGCGGCGCTGAGGGGTTGCCGCGTTTGTATTTTGTATGGATAGAGGTGTAAACTCTGGCGCATGAGACGATACGTGGACGTTGGCGTCATCTGGACCGCAGCTGCAACACGGCGAACGGAAACCCGAGGCCGCTGTTGGACCACCTGCTGCACTAGCTGCGCGTTGCCCTCTGTGGTGCCGTACGCGGTCGCTCTACCTTTCCAACACGTTCATCCATCACGTTCCCAGTCCGTTGAAATTTTTCAAACAGATCCTTTATTGTATCGCTTTTCGGTCCTTTGGTTACATTAAACCTCCGTTGAAAACTTCGTCTTGTTGCAACAACACTGTGTTCTAGGTGGTGAAATTCCAACACCAGAAAAATCCTCTGTTCTAAGGAATAAACCATGTTGTTTACAGCACACTCGCACGTTGTGAACAACACACGCTTACAGCAGAAAGACGACGTACAGAATGGTGCACCCACAGACTGCGTTGTCTCCTATATCTTTCACATCACTTGCAGCGCCATCTGTTGTTGAAAATTGTAACTACTGCAATTTCGAAAGTTTGTCTGCCTGAAAATGTACTGTTGTCCCAAGCATATTGCAACAAACGGTGTACTTCTATCGCTGCTTGTTTAGTTTTTATTGCCGTTTCAAATATACCGGTCATTTTTGAAACACCCTGTACCAGGTAATACATAGCGATATAATGAATACCGTAATAGGCTAATTTGGGCCGCCCTATCGACTGGGCACGTTACATTGTTTGTAAAGGATTAAAAAAAAACGACGCTTTCCGTCGACTCTGGGAATTGTGTGAAGGACGTAATGAGCAGTATTAGTTTTAGGGTGACTAGCTAGACATTGAGACGTATGTCTAAACAGCACAGTAAATGCGCCTGACGGGTCTTAGGAGGGACATCCTATTCACATATTCCAGCACGAGGTGGTACTACTCAGTCAAGTAACTCCTCAGGTAGGTCAACAGCGCCTGGCGGCCCCAGTGCTCACCCATTCAAGTGTCAGCCACGCCCGACGGTGCTTAACTTTATGTATCCTAGCACGGCTGTTGACAGTTGGTGTAGGTGACTATAGGAGAGCTGTGTCCCGTGTCCCGTTTTCGATTCCGGGCCGGGTCGAGAATTTTCTACGCCATGGTTTGTGTTGTCCTCAACACTTCATCATCATTCAGGAATTGGCGAGCAGGAACGTACAAAGATTGGGAATTTACATGGGCGCTAATAACCGCGCCGTTGAGCGCCCAACAAACGAAACATCACATCGAGTTGGCGCTGCATTTAATCTGTCGCCGAGTTACGACGTCTCGTGGCGACACAGTTCCTTTGCAAATGGCTCCGACGATATCTTAACCCAATTTTAGCTAGAGCTGGCCACCTAATGACTTCGTCGTCGATGGTATAATAAACCGTAATCTTCCACACGCTTACAGTCACTTCTTCAAAGTTCGTGACTGTGTGCCTAACCTTCCAGATAATTTCTACGTATCAGCCAGAACACCTTCGTCACTATGTGAATCTTTCATTTCCTACTAATTGACAGCTATGGGCAGTTATGCAGGCGGATGGCTCCAGACACTAGCAGGAACTATCAGTATGTCATTGAATCACTTCTGTCTCTTTGAAATGCTCTACGGTATAGGATGCTGTACCAGCAGATAACCAAAACTACGGTGTCCGCCGACTCGAGTAGTGTTACGGTACCGTGTCTCACTTTAACGGCACCTTTTCTGCTCTATGCTGTATTCAGTTTTATGTTCGGTCATTACTGTCAGATACATGTTAAAATGTGTCCATGTATTGTTTTACACTAGAACAGCGGATTTTGTGACATTCCTAAAACCGTGGCAAGGTGTCATTCTGAACCCACATAAAATATTTTCATATTGTACTTAAACAAGTATTTGGTTTTAGTGTCTTTTTTCTAGTAATCACAATAATTACCTAACATGATAGCAAATAATTACCTATTTATTTCAACAGCAAAGTATTTTACAAATTTGTTGTTGCTAATGCTAACATGTTTCCTAAATTGCTGATTTTCATTTGTTAAGTATTTGTACAATCTTCTACACACATTTAGTATAACTGATCCACATTATTCTTGCACGTGTTCTACAACGTCTTTTTATTACTTTTCACTCAAGTCACTGGAATCTGCTGACGCACTTAGCATGGGTGATTTCGGTTTTACGCGCACATTTTCCGCACACGGCTTTTTGGTACTTTACACAGTTTTCGCTGGTCTTGTTGCCTTTCCTGGCTCTTCTTCCGCTTTATAGGTGATTTTAGTCCCGTATCCTCCTCCTCTGCCTGATGTTCTTGCTCTTTCATTCACTTGAGTTCATTCGTCAACTGAAGTATGAACTCTTCCGTTTTCTTGTTCGCTACTATGTTGTAGATGACCCATGCATGTATTCTCGTCATGTGCAAGATGTTGTAGATGACGCGCATTGGCCATCTCCTAGATGCTACCTTTGTAGTATATTTACGGTTCATTTGATCAATTACGTCCAGCCCATATTCTGCTGCATTTTAGAATGGAGAGATTTCATGTTTCTTCTTTCCTTCCTTGTTTATTGCTGCTTCAGTATGCAAAGTCTTCAGAAGTAGGCCATTTTTATTCTTCTTTCCTTAGTATGCAGTCGGATGTTCCCACTATGGCGCCAGATGCTGGTGGAGTGTATTTCAGCAGGGCTTCCGTACTTCATTGTGGTTTGACGACAGAACTTTTTCATTGTAGCAACTAATGAAGGTTTATTTCTTTGAGTTTCTTAGCAAATTGAAGAGACGTAAAGAAGTTGTCTGTCGTCCATTTCTACCTTGATTTACAAATGGCTCAATGAGACACAGAACGACGTAATCTCCAAGTGGTTACTTCTCTTGGCTGAGTTATGGAAAAGCATTACATACACACTTTATCGTTACATCGATAGCAAACCAAAATTCGAGATCATATTTGTCTGGTTTGTTGGACATGAAATGAGTGAACCTGCATCTTGTTTAGCATGGCAATAGTTGCTCGTCAATGGTTTCATCTTCTCCACGACGTTAAGAATGAACAGTTTTCAGGACACTTTCTCCAAATTTCAGATACACGAGTGAGTTTATTGGTTACCAGGCATTCATCTCGGTTTGAGAAATCTGAGAAACTCCTGAAATCTCTCCCTTGACATAATGTCCTTGCTAAAAGTAGGCATCCATAAGTGCGACGTCATTTTGACTACATTTTTAGGAGCTCAGACAAAAATTGCATTTGCTGTTTAACAAATGGGAGGAGGAGGAGATTAGCGTTTAACGTCCCGTCGACAACGAAGTCATTAGAGACGGAGCGCAAGCTCGGGTTAGGGAAGGATGGGGAAGGAAATCGGCCGTGCCCTTTCAAAGGAACCATCCCGGCATTTGCCTGAAGCGACTTAGGGAAATCACAGAAAACCTAAATCAGGATGGCCGGAGACGGGATTGAACCGTCGTCCTCCCGAATGCGAGTCCAGTGTGCTAACCACTGCGCCACCTCGCTCGGTTAACAAATGGGATATTGGTGTGATAACAGGAGTAAAGGTTTTTTAGTTTCAAATTACACTCCATACCTAGAGATCAGAACTAAATAAAGTTTATTGTACCAGTGCTGTTACAAGTGGTCAGTATTCAGTGGAGTGGTCCACTATACTTTTTCACCCTGTACTTTTTGTGCTACTGTGTTGGTATATTTTATGAAGGCCTTGCAAAGAAAAAATATTAAAAGTCCATGTGCTATTGAAATCATTATTTGCTATGCGAATCCAAAATTTTGGGAATAATGTATCGTGCAATAATGTGAAAATAATATGCAGTGCTCATTGGAAGCAGAATTTTGACTTAATTCGACCATGTCATTGACAGGAAGCACAAAGTACAGGATAAGAGAAAAAGTTTATTTGAGGAAGAAACGTATCCAGGAATGCATTTCTGTTCCATGTGGAAGTCAAAATGACGCCCAGAGATTACATGATGGATATCAGTTTCTCCAGTTCCTCATTGTTTTTAGTTCCTTTTGGGCATTTGATTTTGTGCATTTTTTTCTTGAGATACAGCATTGCTTCGTCAAAAAACCGGAGGTAAAGGTGATGGAGTCGTCGATTCGGCGGCAAGCACAAGCAGTGGGACCTCCTCTCCTGCAGAATGTTCACAGCCGACCTTCTTCCAGAAGATGAAAAATTGGCAATCTCCCACACGATTCCATCCTTAGAAACCATCTATGTAGACGCTTCGTACTATGGCTGCTGTGACTGAAGAGGTGATGACCGATGTTTATCAGCATCTGAACTCTCTAATTCTCTTCCTCTGCTCGCCCATCTTTCGCAATGTCTTCATCTTCACTTTTGTCAGGAACTTAATCATCATCTTCATCAGTGAAGTCAATTTCGGATTCACCTTTGGAATTCTCTATGAGATGTAACACTTCTTTATCAGAAACTCCACACTGACGATACATGTTCGAAAACGGGTTTTACGGACAAATACTGTTTGAGTGACAGAGCATAAGCTGTGGCGAACTGAAATGTACACGTGCCAAGTTGAAATAACGAGAAGCAACTGCTCTGCGTTACTGCTCACTACTGCCCTTGTGTTGTTGGATAATTTCCTTATATTCAGAAGAGAAATTAGAGAAGGTTCAAATGGATCCCTTCTGCCGTTCTAGGTACACCGAATGAAATGACGAAGAAAATATAAATATTTTGTAACTCCAAATATATCATCGAAAGATGAGACAGGTATAAGAATAGCCATATGATTTCATGAACTAGGTACATAAGTTGAATATCAGAGATAATTTTGACCACTTCCGCCGTTCTAATATTAAACACTTTTTCTTCTATTCCTAATTCTTAATCACGTTTGATTCCTTATTTTTACTATCACACTATCTACCATATCCTATGGACTTTTCGAAAACTACCATGACTCTTTTCAGAAGTAGCAAAGCCTTACTTTATCCCAGTTCCGCCGCGAGCAGTGTAATGTGAACCCTTTATAAATGTTAAATTTCACACCACGAATTGTTTGAAAATAGCACAATGCAAATAAATATCAAGATTTAAGCACGACGATCCAGGAAATTTTTATTAACTATTCCTTAATGATTTCACAGGGGCTCTAGGAAAATGGCAGTAAGGACGTTGACGGAGAACAAAGAGTGAGTTATATTCCATGAAATAAACATTTATTGGCTGCACAGCTCTTCCCTCGAAAGTATCACATCATATACCAAGAACAATATCATTAACATGGTTTGCACAGAGTGGGTGGATTTTCCCTTAATCATTGTTTACACTTAATATCAGACAGGAATCTCTCCTCAGAGATGATATGATATGGATACTCTTGTGTTCCAATCAACGCCACACACAACTATCGTACGAGTCAAAAAACTATGGGAGGAGTTTTTAGAGTAATTGAATGCCAGAATGCATTATCATTACAGATGAATCTCAAAGGAAGCAAGGACCTAAGGTCGTCGTAATGGCTAAAAGTCTAATAACTCCAATAAATCCCAACTTGCCAACATGTTCTTTGGCCTGTGAGTATTCATTGTGATCAGGAAACCGAGGAGGATACAACCGTGGGTTCTATTGTGTGTGGACCTAACTTCAATGTCAGCCCACCAAAAGTATAAGAAGATTGCCAATATTCAAATACAAGTTTCTGTTCCATCCACTCACTGAGGAAACTAATAATGATAATATTTAATGCAGCGATCGGGCTCAGGAAACTGCGAATTTAATTAAATACTCACTTCAAATGATAACAAAGAGTATTGATTCTCATGGTTGTTAATTTAAGCAAACTAGATGATTACCAATATCGAAGAGCGAGATGTTTAACTGATCTTGATCAGAATTGAAACTTATAAATCTACTCCGAATAGCACGATCCACTCGCCATGCTATCACCAGGAGCAGCATCTTCTCAAAACCTTCTAGATTCCCTCATTAGCTGCCATTGTCCAGTGCCTCATTACGGAGGAAGGGGGACAAGGGGGGTGGAAGGGGGACACGGGGGGGTGAATCGCTGGAAAGCCGGGCGTTTGCCCAATTGAGAAACGCCAAAAAATGTGGCACGATACTCTTGTTCTGGATCTACACCAGTTTACCGTACGAAAGTTTCAACCAAATTCGGTGGAAAATTTCCATGATTTCACACTTTGGCTTGTTGAACCATCGCTAACGTTAAAATATAACGGTTGTCTGTTGTCCTCGGTCACATCCGACCACAAGCCACGTTTAAACATAATTCACTGAGAAGTTTCCAAATCTGTAAAGCGAGAAATAAAATTACCATGATTACTTCAGTATTTTGAACATGGCTTCACTACATCAACGGTTACAGAACAGCAGGTGTAATAGACAGCCAACTGCAACTGGCTGTCCATCCTGCTACCCTGATTTACGGATATATGGGGAACATATCTATGCAGAGTCCACGCAGTTGTCGAAAACTACGGGTCACTGGTCCCTGGACGCGAAGCTGGCTCTCCATGGCGTCCTGGATGCGTTCGGTTCAGGGGAGTCTGGTTGCCAAAACGTTAACGTTAGTTCACTATCAACCTCCTTTAACCACTATAGCACGATTAGGTCTTGTGACACGATAACTGTCCTGCTGAAAGATTCCATCTGGGAAGATATCAAGCATGAAAGTAAGCGAGACATCCGCAGTTTCTTCACTTACTCTCTCAATGAATTCCGGATACAGAAAATGCCTCTAGGTCCTATTACAAAACTGGGCAACCAAACTCACACCTATTCGTGATAAAGAGGTGAACGCCAACGGCGGCCAACGTAAGCATGGACCAAAATTTGGAAATTGGAAACTGCTGAGATCATCAGTCCCTAGGATTACACACTACTTAATCTATCGGTAAGGACAACACACACACGCCCATGCCCGAGGGAGCACTCGAACCTCCGACAGGGGCAGCCGTGCGGCGTGACTTCCCCACAACCACCATGAGGAAGTACTATCTTGTCCGGGGGTTGATTAACTTACAGAACTATCTTTTTAGTTACTTAAAAATCATAAAAATGTGTAGAGAACACACCATGTACTACCTCGTTACGTGATGTCAAGAAATTTTAATGGAGAGAATAGTTTCCACAATCTATGATGTTGCTTTGTTTGCATATCTTTTTACAAAAAAAGGACTACTGTGTTTCTTTTGTCACGACAGGACTGATGCCACTTGACTAACTGGATTGGAAATACATTATTGGTTTCACTCATGTAAAAGCATTTTTTGAATAATTAATTAGTTGTTCATAATTATTTTATTTAGTAGACACATTTGAAGCACACATTTCTATATATCCTTATTTAATGAAAAGTGTAAATTATCATTTCACGGGAGGCCTATTTCAAGAGGACTGCAATCGCCGTCGTTCACTGATGAAACGATTTGAGCTTAATGTTGGCTCTTTCATTCGCAGAAGAGCTTCTGTGAAGTTTGGAGGGTAGGACGCGAGTTACTGGCGGAATTAGAGTTGTGTGGACAGGTTGTGAGTCGTGCTTGGGTAGCTCTGTTGGTAGAGCAACTGCCCGCGAAAGGCATAGGTCCCAAGTTAGTGTGTCACACTTTTGGTCTGCCAGGAAGTTTCTTTCATTGGACGTTTATCATCAGAGAAACAATATATCTTTGTAGAGACTAAGTCCAATAGTTTTCTTTGTTTTCTTACACTTCGGCTGTGTGAAATTTCATTGAAGTTTTACTGTCAAAAATTCGACGAACTATGACGGAACACATCCACAACGCAGTGGGCTGAAGATACAGCGATGGGATAAAAGTAATACTGTTATTTCAGATCCGAACAGATTTAATGAGAATCAACCCTATCGCTGCTGGAACGCGCTTTCATGACACGGCGGTGGGAGAAAAGTAATACTGTTACTTCAGATCTGAATAGGTATAATGAGAATCAATCCTATCGCTGCTGGAACGTGCTTTCATGACACGGCAAAATGTGAGAGCAAAATTTTCGAATTATTCGCATCTTTAAAAGTAGCATAAACTGAGGATTTTTCCTTTGATGTAAGTTACAGTAACTTGAAGGCACAGTTTAGCTGGCAACCGTTTTTCCAGAACCTTTGCTGTGAAATATTTACTGTATGTAATTACAGTTGTTATCCTGATATTCCATGTACATTAATCGACAACGATCAAATAACAAAAACGAAAAGAATAATTGAGAAACAACAGCAATTAGAAACCAAATCAAGAAAATGTTAAAAATTATGGCACCAACGTAACATTTAAAAACGGTAATGTTATAAACAGACCAAGAATGCCCATGAATGTCACTGATAGTCAGTGGCAGGAGAATACGAAAACCAACGATAAATCAACGCATTAAGTGTATCTCACGCCATGTAGCCTAATTGGAGAGAAAAAAGACTACTGATCATAGGATTCAGAGGCGCGGTTTCGACAGCTGAAGGAACTACGACGAGGCATCTTAGTCCATCATTCAGCGAAATCATTTCAAAAATAAAACTGATAGAAAATTTAAAATTGTAACAATGAATATGAGAACTCTAGTTACAGCGATAAAACCAGAAGAACTGAAAGAAATAAAGAAACTTAACTGTATGCGCTACATGTAACAGAAATTGTATGGAAGAGCAAGAGAGGCTACATACGTGGGTTCAAAGGTTGTTGGTAAGGGGAAACCAGGATAAAACAGTGTTGCAGTTATTCTATAGGAAAAATGGAAGAAGAATGTGATTATTACCTACTATATTAACAGGCGCCTACTGACAGTAAAGTTCAAAGCTTTTTCACGAACTCCATGTATAAATACAAGTTTGCTTCCCAATAACAAACAGTATCCTCAGTGAAAGAACAACCAGATTATCTGCTGAAAGGAATGAACACACTAATGAGTACAGAATATGGGTTGAGAGTAAATCGAAGAAAGACGAAAGTAATAAGAAGTGGGAGAAATGGGAAAAGCGAGAAACTTAACGTCAGGGTTGATGGTCACGAAACAAATCAAGTTAAGGAATTTAACTACGTAGGCAGTAAAATAACCAATGACGGGCGGAGCTACGAGGACATCAAAAACAAACTAACACTGGAAAGGACATTTCTGGCCGAAAGAAGTCGATTAGTATCAAACACAGGCCTTCATTTGGGAAAGAAATTTCTGAGATTGGAAATTTGGAGCACGGCATTGTATATAATAGGAATAGAGACAACACATACTTCAAATAGATCTACACATTTATTAAAACACTTATCAGAACCAAAATACCTTAATATAGGGGTTCCGAAAGGTAGCATATTAGCACCAATACTATTCCTGATATACATCAATGACTTTCCCACTAGTGTTATTCATGGCGAAAAAAATCTCTTCGCTGATGACAGCAATATTGTAGTCACTGAGAAAACAAGAGAAAGGAAATGACACTCTCAAGGAAGTTTACGATCGGTCTATAAGCAATAAAGTGACACTGAATATAAAGAAAATCAGTGCCACGAATTTCAGTTTGAATAGGGAAAACGACAACGTTAAATTAAATATAGATGGCACCTCTATAGACTGCATAACAAATGCAAAATTTCTAGGAATGAATACTGATCCTCACTTGATGGTTGGGTGGTTGGTTTGGGGAAGGAGGCCAGACAGCGAGGTCATCGGTCTCATCGGATTAGGGAAGGACGGGGAAGGAAGTCGGCCGTGCCCTTTGAAAGGAACCATCCCGGCATTTGCCTGGAGCGATTTAGGGAAATCACGGAAAACCTAAATCAGGATGGCCGGACGCGGGATTGAACCATCGTGCTCCCTCACTTGAAGTGGTGTGAACACACAAAGGTACTAGCAAGCAGAATGTCATCAGCTTGTTATGTCCTTAGAATCCTATCGAAACTATCATCAGTGTGTAACATGCAGTGTCTTTTAATTGCGTACTATTCATATGTACACTCAATTCTTAGGGAACAAATGCACAAAATATGAACACAATTTTCAAACTCCAGAAAAGAGTCATAACAATAATAACCAAAATTAGTAGTCGCACTCATTGTAAAGATCTGTTCAAAACACTGGGGATTTTAACTGCTCCGTGTGAATACATTCACCATTTATTTGCACACATAAAAAATAACATTGCTAATTACTGCATAAACAGCTCTGTCCAACATCATTGAACAAGAGCTAGACTCAACTTACATTTACCAAGAAAAAATAAGCATAAAACACAAAGCAGCATTTTATATCACGGAATAAATTTCTTCAATAAATTAGATTAAAGAAACTAGTGTGCTTAAGAAGCTTCTAAAAAGTTCATTCCCGCTATCTCAGGCTTGTCACTGAGTACATCATGCCCCTGATTTTTGTTATGAATGAACATTTCAAGTTATTCACAGCGTTTCACTTTGTGGCCTTTGTTTAGTGTATGATCATAAATGTTGTTGAAAATATGTCCTGCATCGTTAACATGAGTAGCTATTAGATGCTGTATGAGCACGTCAACTAACGAGGACGAAGGATCAGTTATATCCATTACGTATCTTTACACGATGAGATAAAACATTATGACCATCTGTTTTAAAGTCTGTTGTTCCATTTTCAAACACAGTAAAACAGAGATTCTACTTGGCATGGATACTACAAGTCCTTGACAGGATTCCAATTGTACGTGGCACCAAATGTCTACGCGCAGACGAAGCAATCCCCGAAAATTTTGAGGTCGTGGTTTACGAGCAAGCAGCTGGCGCCTGATAGGTGTTCCAGTGGGCCTAGATCAGGCACATTTGCTGGCCTAGACATCAATATGAGTTCACTATAATGCCCCTCAAACCACTGTCGCAAGATTCCGACTTTGCAACATGGACGAATATTCTGCTGGAAGACGTCGTTGCCCCAGGGGGAGAATTCAAGTCTGAGACGATGCAGGAGGTCCTTAAGGGGAGGTTTACTATCTTTGCCCCGAAAAAAGCATGCTCTTTGATAATTTTTTTCTCGTAATGTGTTACAGATATCAACGTAAAATTAGGTAATAATGTTTATTGATATTTCCTATACAAACTGGAATTTTTTCGACCGGAAATGTCGAAGAGCAAAAGCGAAAGTGCCGTCGGAACGAAACAAAATTTCGATGTAGACCTCCACGCGCAGTATGTTACAGGTCAGCCGGCTCGTCTGAAATCAAAATTGACTTGACGTTAGTGAATTATATAAGATTCCTTAGGAGTTGTCGCTTAAGTTATTTGGACCATAGGAAACAAAATGGCGGCCATTTGAAAAAAAAGTATTTTTTCATCGATTTTTTGACTTCGTCAGTCAAGTAAAAGTAGTTATAGTTGATGGATCGGAATAAAAGTGGTACAACTCCTACACACTTTAGTTAGCTCCTTTGGAAACAAAGGATCATGCCAATCGTTTCAGTAGATTTGAAGTTCCATACCACGCGATAAAAAAAGGTTATTTCGAGAAAAACGCGTTTGAAGTTTTGACTAAATATAAATGCGGTCCGCCCGGTTAGCCGAGCTGTTTAACGTAAGGCTTTCTGAAGTGGGAAGGAGCGCCTGGTCCCAGGCAGGAATCCACCCGGCGGACTTGTGTCGAGGTCCGGTGAACCGGCCAGTCTGTGGATGGTTTTTAAGCGGTTTTTCATCTGCCTCGGCGAATGCGGGCTTTTTCCCCTTATTCCGCCTCAGCTATACAATGTCGGCGAATGCTGCGCATACAAGTTCTCCACGCACGCGTACACCATCTCTACTCTACCATGCAAACATAGGGGTTACACTCGGCTGGTGTGAGACGTTCCCATGAGGGAGCGGGGGGGGGGGGGGGGGTGTCCACCGGGGGTCGAACGAACCGCACAATGACCCTGGGTTTGGTGCGGGGCGGCGGAAAGGTGAAGTGGACTGCGGTAGTGGTGGTGAGGTTGGGGACCACTGTGGCTGCGGCGGGGACGGAGCCTCCCCGTCGTTTTTCTACGTCCCCGGTTAACTTACAATACAATACATATAAATGCAATATTATGCACCATACGTTCAATCTGCTATTCCGGGTCCATAAACTAGTCCTTCCTCTTCCTCATACAGGGCATTCTGCTCGATCTGGGCCATCCTGCGCTACTTCAGAGCCGCTCGTACGGCCGGTGACAAGCGGGTTTCAACCACTTGAATCCGATGTTCATCCGAATGTTTGGCGAACTGCGTCGAATAGAGTCCCATGTGACGTCCATCGTTGTCATGGTCTTCAGAATTGCTGAATACTCTTCGTTGAAGCTGCTCACTGCCAGGAAAGTCGCAATATCCGCAGTCTTCGCAACAGAATGCAAATGCTTGGATGCTAACTTCCAAACACTTGAATTTTGGGTGTTTCCTCCCAAGCACCGGTATAATAACTCGTCCTCCGAAAGAGCCTCGTAGATCGGATGAACCACTTTTTGAACGATGGCTGATCGTGTTGATATTCGTTCAGATGTCCGGTAGCCTCCACAATACGCCACTTGCACCGACTAGCATCCCCAGCCGTACAATCTTGGTGTTGTGGGTGATCATCCTTCGAACACTTGTGGAAATACGTTGCCCAAATTGCCTTCTTCATCCGTTCCACCGAATTGGAATGCCTCGGATTGCCAATCCGTAGTACGTCGCAAGCCCCTCGATCACTTTATCAGTTATAGTCATGGGCAAGCATATAGAAGAATTTTTCGCGGATACAAAGACGAAATTCCGGAAAAAACTGGTGCTTGAAAAAGGCCGATTTCAGGCAGGTGCATTTTTTTGTTCAACCGTGAATAACAAACATTTCCTTTTCGTATTCGGAAAAACCGTTTCAGGGGTGGATTCTGAACACTTTTATGGATCCCAAAATTCAATTTAAAAAATCAATTTTTTGAACCAAAAGATAGTAAACCTCCCCTTAATAAGGTTCACTTAGTTCACTGCTGTCATGATGCCTTCCATAACCATTTCAGATCACACGGAAGTCCAGCTCTCATGGGCGTGCATATTTGGCGCGGTGCAAATTTCATGCAGCCATTCCTCTCGATGACTGCATGTACGGACCCGACCATTGACCTTGTGTAAGAAGAAATGCGGTTCATTGGACAGGCGACAAGTTTCTATCGACCCACGGTGGAAACTTATTGATGCTGCGCCCACTGCAATCATTACTGATGGTGTCGTTGGATCAACATAGGAACGCGTAGGGGTCGTATGATGTGGAGCCTAATGTTCAACAATGGCCTTTGAACGGCGTGCTCCGAAACACATGTGCCTGCACCAGCACTGTACTCTCTCGTCAGATCTGCCACAGATCGCTGCCTATCCTGGGTTACACTGTGTGGGATCGTCCCACCTCTACGTTTTATGATGAGACATCATCGTCCAGTACCAAACGTCCCACTCGTTATTTCATCATCCTTCAACCACTTTCAATAGGTGCTCACGACAGTAGTACGCCAACATGCTGCCAACTTCGTAGTTCCAGATTTTCTCACATCTTGCCTCAACGTCACAACAGGTAACCTTCATCAAAGCAGCTTATATCGGTGGGCTTCCGCATTTGCTGCCCGTATATTCCCTATAATGACTCCACTAACGTTGCTCTTCCGCTTAAAGTCTTTCCTTATTGTGTCACGTGCCTGCAACACCAACAGCAGTCATTCGATCACGCAGTGGACAGTGGTCATAATGTTTTGGCTCATCAGTGTACAATGATGATAACAATATGACAGCGTACACAGTAATATATTACTACTACACCAAATTAAGTGCGTGAAGACATAGGAATGATGACGCCAGAAAGTAGGTCGCCACAAAGGAGCCACCTAGACTCTTAAGTCTTGAGCGGCGATCGTCCGGCGGCGCGCAGCAAGCAGCGGTGGGCGGCGCCGGCGGCGCTGTGACGCAAACCACTTTGCGCACCCCACGACCCCGTAGGCAGACAGCGGAACAGCGCGCGGCACGGCGCGCTTTGCTTTTGTGCTCCCGAGCTTACGCGGGACCACTTCCGGATTTAATTAGGACTCCATTTAGCGCCCCCGGGGAGGCGCTGGCGTGTCCAGCTCCATTACCCGTCTCGTCTTTAATCCATCCCCACGCGCGCACGCTCGGCCTGTGCCCGGCTGGCGACCTTTGCAACACTCGTCGTCGCAGTGGTGTCGCATCAGCGACTGTGACAGCACGGGAAGCTGAAATAGTCTACATTACAAATCAGACGCTCGGAAATACCTGTACGATTAGGATTATATCACTTTCCTCTATGCAAATCAACATTGGTTCTGCATAGACCTTGCAAAACTTAGTACGCTCGGTTGGATCGTCCACGAGATGCAAATCGCCGCAGATATCGGTGACCTGGTTTATGCCACATTTCCTCGCTTCACGAAGACATTCGATACAGTTTCGCACTGCCGGTTAGTGGGAATAATACGAGATTTCTGAGAATCGAACCGGTTTTACGACTGCATTTAGAGCTTCCTTCCAGAGAAATCTCAGAAAGTAGCTATTAATGGAATAAAATCGCCAGCTGTAGAGGTAATTCCAGGAGTAGCATACGGAAGTTTGATATAACCGTTAATGTGTACAATACACACTCTAATTAAAAGAAAACATTGTCGTCGCACTAAGAAATTACCTCATTGTGACGGAAATCGGCAGATGTGACTTATATTTAGAGAGGAGCAGTTGATTCCAGTATCAGAAAAATTGAGTGATTTGTTCGATAGAAAGAGCTTCACAAATTGAGCAAGTCTATAACACGTTCGTCCACCTCTGGCTCTTATCCATGCAGTTATTCGGCATGACATTGATTGATCGAGTTGTTTGGTGTCCTCTTGAGGCATATCATAACAAACTGTGTCCAACTGGCGCTTAGGTCGTCAAAATCTCGAGATGGTTGAAGGGCCCTGAACAAAGCTCCAAACGTTCTCACTTGGGGAGTGATCTGGCGTCTTTGCTGACCAAGGTAGAGTTTGACAACCATGAAGACAAGCTGGAGAAAGTCTCACCGTGTATGGGTGGCGATTTTATTGCTGAAGTGTAAACCCAGGATGGCTTTTCAGTAAGATAATGCCCGCCTCTACACGGCGAGAATTTCAGTCTTTGTGACTTGGTCACCAAAGTCGACGGATCTCCCCCCAACTAAGAACATAAGGAGCATTATGGGCAGAGTCCTACAACCAGCTCGGGATTTTGACGATCTAACGTGCCAATTGGGCAGAATTTGGCGCGATACCCCTGAGGAGGCCATCCAACAGCTGTATCAACCAATGTCAAGCTGAGTAACTGCTTGGATAAGGGCCAGAGGTGACCCAACCTGTTATCCACTTGCTCAGTCTGTGACGCTTTTTCTCTTGAAATAATCATACAAATTTTTTGTAACAAATTGTAACTATTTATTTGTTTCTGCAGGTCACATCTACACATTTCTGCCTCATTAGGATAATTCCTTCGTGGTGCGCCCTTTACTTATTTTATTTTTTCAGAGTGTATACAGGGTGTTACAAAAAGGCACGGCCAAACTTTCAGGAAACATTCCTCACACACAAGGAAGAAAACATGGTATGTGGACATGTGTCCGGAAACGCTTACTTTCCATGTTAGAGCTCATTTTATTACTTCTCTTCAAATCACATTATTCATGGAATGGAAACACACAGCAACAGAACGTACCAGCGTGACTTCAAACACTTTGTTACAGGAAATGTTCAAAATGTCCTCCGTTAGCGAGGATACATGCATCCACCCTCCGTCGCATGGAATCCCTGATGCGCTGATGCAGCCCTGGAGGATGGCGTATTGTATCACAGCCGTCCACAATACGAGCACGAAGAGTCACTACATTTGGTACCGGGATTGCGTAGACAAGAGCTTTCAAATGCCCCCCTAAATGAAAGTCAAGAGGGCTGAGGTCAGGAGAGCGTGGAGGCCATGGAATTGGTCCGCCTCTACCAATCCATCGGTCACCGAATCTGTTGTTGAGAAGCGTACGAACACTTCGACTGAAATGTGCAGGAGCTCCATCGTGCAAGAACCACATGTTGCGTCGTACTTGTAAAGGCACATGTTCTAGCAGCACAGGTAGAGTAACCCGTATGAAATCGTGGCGGTGAATCGAGGAAGTACAGTACATATTGACGAAACTAAAATGAGCTCTAACATGGTAATTAAGCGCTCCCGGACACATGTCCACATAACATCTTTTCTTTATTTGTGTGGGAGGAATGTTTCCTGAAAGTTTGGCCGTACCGTTTTGTAACACCCTGTATAAATGACCAAGTGGATAATTTTGGCTGCTATCTATAAGAAGCATGGAAGGAGAGTAGAGTGTAGTTAACTGCAGGAAGGCCTCTGGAGGATCGATGATTGGTGCAGGCAATGGCACGTGACTCAGAACGTAAATAAATATAACGTGCTGCAAATTAATAGGTGTAGAAATCCACTTTTCACAATTACAATATTGGCGATAAATAATTGGAAACAGTTATTACCATAAAATAGCTAGGAGTTGCCATCCGGAGGGACCTGTAGTGGAAGGACCACATAAAATAAATCGTAGGAGAAGCAGATGACAGATTCACTGTACGGACCTTAACGAACTGTAATAGTGCCTTTAGTCAGTGTGTTATATTAAAAACTATGTATTTCTGCATTCTATTCCGTGTCTGATCCACTTACATGGATGAAGGTTGTTGTCATAGGTCAGATAACAACTGGCATACAAAATTTCACTTTATTTTTGGCACTAGTGTTTCTTTTATTTAATTATCCATGCACAATGAACATAGTTTATGTATTTCTTATTATTGAGGTATCTCGTTTCACTGTTATGGAGACTTTACTCTCACTAATACTTTCACTGTCACTTTTCTTCATGTATACCGTCTATGAAAGTTGTTTGGTGAAGATATTCCCTCCTTTGTTTTGTTAATGATCTCAGTACCGCCAATAACCTCTTCAGCGTGGATGTACAACAGGCCTCAACTCTACAGCAATCGGCGGAATACTGCAAATAATGAGGATAATAGGCTGGGTGCACTACATTCGTAACGTTGTGTGAACGGTTTGACAATTTGGGTCTGACAGGATGCATGCTATGGTAGCCTGTGCAGCTGCAATGGCCATAGTGTCCAGATGGCGCAGTAGTAAGTGCACTTAAGCAGTAAGCAAGAAATCTGGGTTCGAATCTCGATTCGCCACAAATTTTCAACGTCCCCAACAATTTAAATCAATGTCCACTTCTAGCCAACGTGTGTAATTCGTTTGTGACTTAATTTATTGTCGCTGTTGGATCAGAATGGTGTCTGTTCTTTCGACATGTCCAGAAGAACAGAAGAGTGGGTTGGGCTGTTTGGGGAGGAGACCAGACAGCGAGGTCACCGGATTAGGGAAGGATGTCGGCCGTGCCCTTTCAAAGGAACCATTTGCCTGGAGCGATTTAGGGATATCACGGAAAACCTAAATCAGGCTGGCCGAACGCGGGATTCAACCGTCGTTCTCCCGAATGCGAGTCCAGTGTGCTAACCACTGCGCCACCTCGCTCTGTAGAAAAATAAATACTGACAGGCTATGTTGAACTGAATATACAGTCGAATGAGTACGGAGTATGGACTGAGAGTAAACCGAAGAAAGGGGAAAGTAACGATAAATAACAGCAATGAGACCAGTGAGAAATTAAAATCAGAATCGCGGATCACGAAGCAGACTATCTTAAGGAATCCTTATACCTAGGCAGCAAAATAACCCCTGATGGACGAAGCTAGGAGGACATAAGAAAACAGACTAGCATGGGCAAAGAGAGCATTCCTGGCGAATAGAAGTGTACTGGTAAGAAACATAGACCTTAATATGAGAAAGAAATTTCTGGAGATGTACGTTTGGACCACAGCATTGTATGTAGTCGAACATGGACTGAGTGAAAACGGGAACAGAAGAGAATCGAAGCAGTTGAGACGTGATGCTACAGACGAATGTTGAAAATTACGTGGACTGGTAAGGTAAGGAATGACATGGTTCTCGGCAGAATAGGGGAACAAAGGAACATATGGAAAACACTGTGATAAGTATGCAGACAGGAAAACGTGACGGGAGGCTTTATAACACGTGAACAGTATTTTAACAGTCGAAGACGACAATAATATTTATGACCGCGGATACCATGCAAGATATTATATTCTATTGCCGTTTGTGTGATTTTGTATAATTAGTCTAACACTGTAATTACCATTATAATTGAAGTATTTTAGTTCTTTACACAGGATTTTAAGATACAGGTTTCTTACATGACCTAAACATATGTCATTTTGTTGAAACCACTAGCCATGAACATCCATTGCAGAGTTTTTCCGTCTCTGTGGTGCGCTACGAAATTTCAGCTTGATTCTACATTTACATTTTCCGCTTGCCCTATACATCGTAGATATATTTCAGAGATTTTGGTTATAGATGATATCTTAAGTACACATGATGTATTATAACGACTTTATACCACGAACTCCACAGTGTCTTTTATTTAAGCCATTGTGCGAAAGTAGTCTATATTATTTAGCATAAAGTTATCATGGTAATTCCTTTTGTCAGTTGGTGTGGATGAATATACTATGTGTAGATTAATTATCTGAACTATATACTTGCCGAAATTTTACATTTTAAGAAATGACAATGTATATTTTCAAAATATAGTTCAGCGTAAAATTGTGACTTAAAAATGTTACCTGATTTTGTCAAAAGTAGTTTTACTGGGATTTGAGAAAGGAATGAATTTGTATTCTGATAGATGTAGCTTGAAATTATGTGTGAACGTATCGATTGTTGAGTACTGCAATGTAAACAAGTGTATACAGATCCATCTGCGCATATATCGTAGTGGCTAATTTACCATAGTAGTGTTAAACGAACGAGAACGTTAGGACGCCAGTACAACATGATTCGTGTTTTATATTTATAATATTTTGCGCTTTATATTCTGATGATGTTCCTTGATATCTTTTATTGTAAAGTGAAGCATCGTCACGATGTGACTTGCAAGTTTTTAAAGACCATAAACTTCTGCAAATCAATGTACGTTCTAATGCTTCAGTAATACATACAGCGTTTCTATGAAATCATATATGAATAAGCCATCTTCACTTGGAATGTTCGTTTATTAAACTTTCACATCCAACGATGACAGGACCTATCTGTCGAAACCGGTAACTAATATTAAGATTTACAAGCGATTTAGGCGAACCTGATTTTATAAGTGTAATATAACAATTTAGATACATCCAACGGTTGACACAGTGTCGAACACGTGTAAATTTTGCTCAAAAACGTGTTAAAGCGACAGACTGAGAACTGCGATACACCTGTACTCCGATTCTTAGCCTCATAGTAGGCCACAATGAACAAAGAAAGCATTACAAGTAACCACAACTATTCCCAAAAATGGTATCAAGTGCGGCTCAAGGAAATTACCATGGAGGTAAACAGGCTTAATCCTATAATAATCGCCATCTTGGAGGTTACTTTATCGTAAAATGGCATTACAGGGTCCGGGAGGCGGCCAAAATAAGCCCGCATAAGACACGGGCGGCGCACATTCTGAAACGCTCCGCTTTAAGCGGCCTATGCGGGCTCGCAACATGAGCCCTAAACTCATTAGCAAGCTTAGCCGCCACCGCGCCAGACGAGGACGGTTGCTGGCGCTCGGGGTGGGGACGCGGGCCGTCCGAAAACGTCGTTACGGCATCCCGACGACCGAAACACGCCCGGCCGCCCCCACAACGAGCGCCGAATACCGCCGGCCTCTCGGCAGGCGACGACTGCGCGCGCC
This sequence comes from Schistocerca serialis cubense, assembly GCF_023864345.2. NCBI lineage: Eukaryota > Metazoa > Arthropoda > Insecta > Orthoptera > Acrididae > Schistocerca > Schistocerca serialis. The sequence goes on along the minus strand of NC_064642.1, from coordinate 439,896,594 downwards.
TAATGGTGCCCGAGTAATCTGATAGCGGCTTAAGATGGAGACTCCGTATTAAGACCGCACAGTGCTACCTGCTTCACGTGCTACCTGAATTATGTGCCACACCCTCAAGCAAAACACTTTATGCGTAAGGTAACAGGCTACAGGTACTACGAGCAGACATATGGAGCAGCAGTGGGAAGATCGCTGTCACCTAATATTCCCAATTGATTTATGGAAGTTTCCAGGGATGTGCCCTGGAGTGGGCAGCTTTGACACTTGCGTGTTTTTTTTTTTTCAGATGTGTACACGATACTCTTGTTGTTTGGCCTCATGGCAGTGAGAACTTGCAAGATTTTTTAGAACACCAGAATTCACTGCACCCGAACATTTGTTTCAGAATGGAGGTGATTAAGGATGGCTGACTTCCCTTCGTTGATTTGTTGGTCAGGAGGAAGGTAGATGCTACACTAGGACATCCTGTTTGTAGGGAGCCGACTCACTGACTTGTATCTGCTGGCTGAGACCGTCCGGATGAACGTTAAGTAGTATCTCGTACCTTCGTTCAAAAGGGCAATGTCATCGGGGATACTGAAAGTCTGACAGCTTAGTTAGCTCATCTCGAAGTCACCTCTCGTGATAATGGTTATAGTGAAATGCAGACCAGACGAGTGTTACTCTATCGACCAACTGTTCACTGGGCGAGTGGACATAATTCTAAATGGAACCAAAATTTATGGCCTGTGTTTGCATTATGCAGGGAGTATTTGAAACAGGAATGGTCGTACCTTTGCCGAAATATCATGTGAAGTATGTTTTCCGATCACCTTCCAAGATCAAGGTCATTTTAGCTTGCTTAAAGGATGATCTGGGTTTCCACAAGGCGGGTGTCTACCGCATTCACCGACCGAGGTGGCGCAGTGGTTAGCACACTGGACTCGCATTCGGTAGGACGACGGTTCAATCCCGTCTCCGGCCATCCTGATTTAGGTTTTCCGTGATTTCCCTAAATCGTTTCAGGCGAATGCCGAGATGGTTCCTTTGAAAGGGCACGGCCGATTTCCTTCCCAATCCTTCCCTAACCCGAGCTTGCGCTCCGTCTCTAATGACCTCGTTGTCGACGGGATGTTAAACACTAACCACCACCACCACCTACCGCATTCCTTGCAGCAGTGATACGTTATACACGGGTCAGACTATTAGGAATGTGGAGATCCGGTGAACTGAGCATAGGCGGCACACATGCTTACAACAGCCCAGAAAATCCGCCTTTGCAGAACATTCTCTTGGCACCGGCGATCCTATGGAATAGAACAACATGGAAATTCTGGTATGTACTGCCAGTTACTGGTACAGTATTATTAAGGAAGCTGTCGAAATTAAATTATCAAGTAACCTTATAGAGATGGTGGTTTTGTTTGAACTCTGCATGGAATCCTGCTCCCTCCGTTATCAAAAACCAGAGCAACAGAGATTATTCTGCCTCACCCGTTGCTTATTAATATTATTAATTTCATTTTTGATAAGTTCTGAGAACTACATTTACTACAGATATTCTTCAACTCACACTTACTCTGCAAATCCTGCAGAGGGTTCAACGAACCACCTTCACAATAATTCTCTATTACTCCAATCTCTAACAGCGCCCGGAAAATACCAACGCCTATATCTTTCCGTACGAGCTCTCATTTCTCTTACGAGGATCGGTTCTTCCTACTCGCTGCATTTATACCTTGAAAATGGCAGTATGTGCTCCTGTCGAAATATTGGCGGTTGTCGACGACGCCACCTGGTTGCATTCCCGTCACTTATTTGAGGTACACGAGTTCGTCATTGTAGGAGTATACGATAACAGTTCAGACAGTAATGAAATACACATGTTGTGCAGCGGATACATTGATGGTTTCTAGGGTATCGACATACCCGTGGTTACAAATTGCGAAGGTCTCTGGTGAGCGGCTGAGGCCAGTGGGGTTTCAAGGACAGTGAGGGTGTGGAGAGGGGAGTGGCGGCGAAGTAAACTAGGCTGATGAGTGCAGGCAGCGGCAGCCAGTGTATGGATGGCACTGTGCAGAGGTACCCGCACGTGTGTAAATATTGACAGAAACTGGGCAAGTCCAGGCTACTCACTAAGGCCTTTGTGGAATTGCAAGCCTTATGAAAACCTCACTTTTCTAAATATGTACGTGTCAATTCTGTGGGTTTCGTTCGCCTTCCTATTCACTTCCAGTGTCAGAGCAGTGGGGATAGCCTAGTGCAGGGTTGCCCAACCATTGCCTGGGCACCTTGGAAGAAGACGACTGTTTTTGGGCCGCACTTAATGGTTCAAATGGCTCTGAGCACTATGGGACTCAACATCTTAGGTCTTAAGTCCCCTAGAACCTACTTCAACCTAACTAACCTAAGGACATCACACACACCCATGCCCGAGACAGGATTCGAACCTGCGACCGTAGCAGTCCCGCGGTCCGCACTTAATGTACTTAGTACTAACAATAACCGCTAGGCATAAAACAAACCACCGTCGTGAACCAATTCGACCAATGTGCTAATGTCATTGTGTAACGGGAGTTTCAAATTGAAAATATTCAGTTTATCACAACGTTACATAAAACGAATTTTATGTAATGTTTTTTTTTTTTTTTTTTTTTTTTTTTTTTTTTTTTTTTTTTTTCAAGCGTATGTAGGCGCTACCTTCTTGGATAGCGTTGATGTCCGCAGCTCGTGGTCGTGCGGTAGCGTTCTCGCTTCCCGCGCCCGGGTTCCCGGGTTCGATTCCCGGCGGGGTCTAGGATTTTCTCTGCCTCGTGATGACTGGGTGTTGTGTGATGTCCTTAGCAGTCAGCCTTCGGCGGTGCAGTGGTTCGGACGGTGTTTACGTCCCTGCCGCACGTCTGCGCGAGAGGTGTTTACGTTAAGTGTGTAGCGGTGTATGGCGGTATACATAGAACGAATCATGGCCTTGTCGTTCCGCCAATCGACACTGAAATTTAGTTTTGTTAACGAATATGCTCGACCGAAGGCTTACGAGATCGAACGTTATTTACGGGACGAGGTGAAAATCGAACCTGACGTTCTAGTTGGAATACACTTATCTATAGTCAGCAGCGTGGTCTATGTCAAGCTCATAAATGAAGCGGCATGTGACGAACTACTACTTCGACACCGACAAGGACTTCGTTTCTGTCATTCTGACGGGAATGTTGGAGCGGTAACAGTTGAACACGCCGGCATGGGCCTCCGAACGATCCGCGTCTTTGAGCTTCCATTCGAAGTGCCAGAAGAATTGGTGAGAGATGCCCTGCGTCCTTACGGAACGGTCCTATTCCACGTGGCTGAGAAATGGGCGTATGGAGACGTCGATCATACGACGGCGCATGATTCCGATGTCCCCCAGGACAGAACCGAAAGAACTGGAGACCATGCTGACCTCTGATTCCAAGGCCCGGCAACGTAAACAGCGATCACCAAAATGCCGGAAGAAGCGCCGCCTCACGGTGGAGAACGACCACTCTGATCTAGCAGACAATTCTAAGAAGTTTATGGGTACAGAACAGACGACCATGGATACAGAAGAACTGACTAGCGTGGATGCAACGGTGGCCAGCGGGACGGCGACTCGACCTACCGCTGACGATGCTCCAGACACAGCGAAGGAGCTCGATAGACGGCAACAGGCTACTGAGGAGGCTACGGCGCCTACAACACACGACAATGATGGGACACTAGGGGACTGGTCAGAAGACCCATCCCCGTGGGGAACAGATGATGCCGGAGGAACTGCTCCCACGCACTCTCCCCGTGTAAGACCGGCAGAGTGCACGGAATAACGGCAGACCATATGAGAGGACGGCGGGACAGCAGCCTATGTACGGAAGAATTAGCGACCGTACGGTGCCCTATCTACGTTGACAACCATGCAACAAGCTTATCGGATAGGGTCTGTTAACATTAATAGCATTGGGACGCCGGTAAAAATCAAGATGCTCAGTGACATTATAAACGCTGCGGATTTAGACATAGCACTATTACAAGGAGTTCGGGTACTTCCCCCCTCGGACTTTTACGGGTACGACATTTATTGTTCCCCGTGTGACGAGAGGGGCGTTGGCACAGCTATACTATTAAAGGAAGGGATACCTGCAGATGAAGTAGAGTATTTGCCTTCTGCCCGTGGTACGGCCGTGACCATAGGTGGAATACGTTTGATCAACATATATGCAACGTCAGGCTCGGATAAGAGAAGGGACAGAGCGGTTTTTACGCCCATGAGGTTACACCGTTGTTCCAGGGACGATACGATTGTTGCATACTCGGCGGAGATTTTAATTGTGTGCTCGATAGAAAGGACCAACAACCTAACTATACTACTAGCCAAGAACTTCAGGAGCTGGTCAACGGGATGGAATTAGTCGATACATGGGACCTGAAGTATCGCAACCAACCAGGATATACATATTTTACTAGTCACTCCGCGGGCCGTTTGGACCGGATCTACGTTTCAAGGGCGTTAGCAACGTCGACGGTGGACGCAGAAATATGGCCGACACCGTTTACAGACCACGAGGCGTATATTTGTACGGTTAACTCTGATAGACAGCAGGTATGGAGACGGAGGGGTAATTGGAAGATGAACATCTCCCACCAGCGTGATGCAGAGTGCCGACGCATGGTGGAGGACGCGTGGCATGGCTGCCTCCGTCGACGAAATTCTGTCGGTTCTGTCCTGCAGTGGTGGATCGAGTGTGCGAAGCCAGCTTTACGGAGCACGTTAATAGGTTACGGGAAGGAGGTTTCTCAATGGCAGCGCACGACCACTGAGTTTTACTTTACGGCTCTTCAGGAACTGTTAGCTCAACCACCTACACCAGAACGCCAGACGGCCGTCCACCGAGTTAAGGCGAAGCTGGTACAGCTTGCGACGCACAGGATGGCAGGTACGATGATACGCGGGAGGTCGCAGGATTTCCTGCCCAACGATGTCCCCTCGATGCATTATGTGATAAGGGAAAGACGAAGAAGACGCAGGAATTTGATACATGAGATCGATCTCGGCGATGGCCGTCGTTTTACAATACAAAGGGGCATAGCACAGGCGTTCACGGATCATTTTAGCAGATTCTACGCGAGCAACGGGGAGGGTCAGAGGGAGCTGGGGAACGTCCTGGAAGAGATCCCAGACGCGACGAGTGTGAACGGGGAAGCGGACGGGTTATCTGAAATTACGTGTGAAGAGCTGGAGGAAGCGATTACACGAGGTGCTTGCAACAAGTCCCCAGGTCCAGACGGATTCCCGTTGGAATTTTACCGTGCCTTTGTGACCATTATGACACCGATGTGGCTATGTATGTTTAATGAGCTTCTGCGGCGAGAAGTACCGGTTCACATTCAATTCAAGGAAGGGCTAATTATACCAATACCGAAGCCCCGAGGTGGCAAACGGCCTTGTGATTATCGCCCCTTGACCCTCCTTAGTAATGACTACAAGATCATCATGCGCATCCTGGGAAAACGTATCAAAAAGTCGCTGGAGAATCGAATACATACCGATCAGACTTGTCTTGGCGGCATCTGTAATATCCACACAGCCTTGGGAGATTATCGTGACGTCGTCGCCCTCGCGGCTGCATGCCGCCTCCGGGGGGCGATGGTTGCAGTAGATTTCCATCACGCTTTTGATAGCGTGGATCATGTGCACCTCGCGGCGGTGATGAACAGGATGGGTGTCACGCCATTATTGACCAATTCTGTGATGCGGGAGAACTGAGTATTTTAAGATCTTAAGATCAGTGAGACAGGGTTGCCCCTCGTCGATCCTCCTTTATGCGATCGCTTTAGAACCGTGCCTCGCAGGCCTTCGCCGCCGTCTTACCGGGATCTCCCTACAGCAATTGTCATTCAAATGCAGAGCATACGCGGATGATGTTGTGTTCCTCGTACGGAATGAGAGGGAGACTCAAACAGCACTGGATTGGCTACAGACGTATGGGATGGCAGCTGGATCACAATTCGTGCATGTGGGGCGTGGACTAGAACCAGGAACGGAAGGACCCTTACCTGCGGTGGAAACCCTCCGCTGTTTGGGTATCACCTTTCATAAAGAGACAGCGAGAACGGCTGCGGACAACTACCGAAGACTGTTACTCAGAGTCCGCACGGCAGTACAACTAAACGCCCTACGGTCGATGGATATGCTGCAGCGAGTGTTACTCGTCAACCTTTATCTGGCGCCCATGATGTGCCACCTTACACACCTTCTCCCCTTAACGCGCACGAGGCCTATTAGGATTCACGCGGCTTTTGGGTACTATGTCTGCCTGGGACAACTCTTTAAGGTACAGTACAACACGCTTACCCTCCCAGCGCGAGAGGGGGGCGTTGGTTTAGTGAACGTGCACGAGAAGACGCGTGCCATGTATATTAATACTATGCTCAAACGGTGGCGCAACAGGAATCACTCGCTTACGGGGACAATCATCGAAGAACTCATACCAACATCGCACCTTCCTCCAGTCAGTGTCGGCCATATATCACCCCCTTTAACGTATGTGCGCACGTTCATCGTGGAACACAGTTAAGTTCGAGAGCGTTTACCGACGACCCGACAGTCGACATCGAAGGACGTGTACCATCTGCTTCTTCGACAGATCGCCCGGAGTAGGGTGGAACGCAAACATCCAGCTGTTAATTGGCACGTGGTGTGGCGCACGGTCCACCACCCCCACCTACCTACATCTGTCAGGTCAACATGGTACATTGTCGTCAACCGAAAATACCCTACAAATGATAAAAAGTACGCAATACATTTGGCGGATTCGCCCTTGTGTCAGCAATGCGGCGTGCTGGATACGGACGACCATCGGCTGGTCTGCGGCGAGGCATTGGCTGTCTGAACTCTCGCAAGATAGATAACAGCGTTCACGCGGCGCACTGTCTATACAGCAGTCTGTTCTGATATAGTATTTTTTCCAGAGGAAACGTATTTTCCGCGTAATAAAGACGATCGCAGTGGCGTGGATCACAGGTATGACGGTCCATTACATCTATAGAGACACACGTACGAACTTACTGAACGTCCTGGATTACTGGCAATACTTGCAAATGGACACACAAAACTATTATGGCTACAAAAGTACAAGGATTGGTATGCCAATTTCCTAGTAACGGTTTTTGCGGACCTGCCATATACTTGGGGTGTGCCGGGTGCGCAAAGATGAGCGGCGGTGCTTTCGTTGTGAAACCGACCAAGTAATGTGATCGACTAAGAACACTATGCGAGTATGCGACCTACGAAAAACTCACGCTTGAACAGTTAGCAAATGGATGTACTTCAAATTTTGTTTTCATATCCATAAATACTTTTCTTTAGGGTGCCGGAGGTGGCCCCACTTTGATTTTGTTGTTATTTCATGCTGCATGGTAGGACGGCAGCGAGGTTCCTTCCAGGACACTTATCATGGGCCAGGACGTACTATGTGTATTTTGTGAATAATACAGGTTTCTGTTTCTCCTACCTTTCTTCATATAAAATAAATAAATAAATAAATAAAAAACCCTCACTCCAAAAAAAAAAAAAAAAAGAAAAAGAAAAAAGAGAAGTTGGTAGAGCACTTGCCCGCGAGAGGCAAAGGTCCCGAGTTCGAGAAAAAAAAAGGTTGGTTAGGTTTAAGTAGTTCTACGTTTTAGGGGACTGATGACCATAGCTGTTAAGTCCCATAGTGCTCAGAGCCATTTGAACCATTTTTGATAGCGTTGATACTTGCTTTGGGCCGCATGCGGCCCGTTCACTAGTGGCTGGACACCCCTGGTCTCGTTTAAATGCATCTGCCAATCTTGTTACTGTACCTTTATAGCTTGAGTGTGTATAGTATGAGATTATGAGACACGATTTTGTGCAAGTAGTGCTCATTAACCTAGATGAATTAACTCTTTGGGTAGTGCATAGCACCAGTCAGTTCCAGTTCAAACGTAACTGTTGTTTCGCTTCATTTGTTGTTTCTCTCTTGAAATAAATTTGGTATCTTTAGTTAAGAAATGATTAATTTTTCTCACAGTTTTCAGTTTTTATAGTCGTACTTGGGCTCATGACTAGGAAGGTAGGAATCTTTTGTGTCTTAATTGTGTCACCTTCCTTCTTTCCATCTAACAATTTTCCAACAGGGTTTGTGTGAGTGCATGAAAGTGTGAATGAAATAAATGTCTGCCTATATTGAAATCGTGGTTATCCAGGGATAGTGGTAGTAGTGTAGGGTAGTGCCAACTTAGTTTGGTAAGCAAAGAGAAACTGGGGGCAAAGTTAGTCCAACTTAACAAACTAGGGGCTGTCAGGGTGGTCAATGCGGAATGAACCCCCCCCCCCCCCCCTCCACCAACCACCACCACCGCCACAACTCGGTGTGAATAGGCGAGTGGTTGAGCAGGAAGGGCGACCGTGTTAGTCAGATTGGGGCTGATGTGAAGACGAAACGGACGGAGTCGAGATGAGCTGCTCGTGGACTGGTAATAAAAGATGTAAGAATGTAGAATTATGTTGTAAAAATGGCTCACAGTGGTTGTGTTAGAATCTGTTTGGATGGGAAACCCTTCAGTGAAGTTTTAACTAATTTTAATTTTGATGAATTTGACTGCAAAAGTTATGGAATTAAACATGAGGCCATGTTGTAACGTGAAGTATGAGTTCACAGCCATATTACAACGTTGTTTCCGAATGTTTCAGTTTGTGTAAAACCTCATGCAGTTGCTAAAACGATACAGTTTTGGTTAATTACGTCATAAAATTAAAATTTCTCTTCGTATCTTGGACACATGTTGGTGCCATTTACTTAGGAGCTGTGTTATGTGTGTTTTTTTTCTCCAGGCGCGTTTCGGTTTATTGATGTAAAGCATCATCAGTGGTCTGCAATTAAGTTATTTACATTTTGATTTGCTTTAAGATCGGAAAAGAGTTCGTTAAGAATATTTTGGTTCATACTAACGGTGATGTTCGCTTGATTTCTCGCTTACATCGGGAAATGCCGTCTGCTATCATGTTGTTGATATTTTTCTTCTGGTAGCTGTGGTCTAATTTTTAGTTTTCTGGCAGTACTACGCATTTCTTATGTTTTTCTCACCATGCAAGAAATGAATAGTGCTGCAGAACACCTAAAAATCAAACCAGAACTACCAGTGCCTAAAGAAGGAAAATATCAACAATGTACTAGCAGACGGCATTTCCAGATGTAAGCGAGAAATCAAGCGAACATCATCGTAAGTACAAACCAACATATTGTTAGCGAACTTTTTTTCGATATTAAAGCAAATGAAATTGCAAATGACTTAATTGCAGACCACTGATGATGCTTTACCTCAATAAACCGAAACGGGTCTGGTTAAAGAAAAACACAAATTTTTGAAGTAACAACGACAGAACAAAAGTACCCTCAAGAATTAATTTATACCTTTCATTTAGAATAGTGTTGATGAAGACTGGACCACATTGAAATCATACCAGTATCTTACTTAATCAGTTTACTCATCTTAAGTGGTAAGAGGCGATCTGTAGTAATTGCCAGGGAGAAGCTGAAATTCTAGCCAAGATCGCTTGTAAACAATCTTTACTGTCGATTTCGGTTTCGGTGACCATGGTTACCAATCGTCAGACCTCGATGGAGGGTTATAAAATGTCTCCCACACGCACTGATCAAGAACTCTCTCTAAAATACTACCATGTACTGTATGCGAGAGACAAGATGAACAATGCATCGATAAGTCCCATACCAGACCTTAGTGTGTACTTCATTGCGGCCAGTCACCACTATAAGGGCTGCAATGAAGTAGTGTGTGCTAGGGACACTATCATTTCGCGAAGTACTCTGAATCCTAAGGAAATGCAATCCGAAAACAAAGGAAGTAAGTTACAGTACACCTGTTCGCCTACTGCTTGAATACTGCTCACCGGTGTGGGATCCGTACCAGATGGGGTTGATAGAAGAGATAGAGAAGATCCAACGGAGAGCAGCGCGCTTCGTTACAGAATCATTTAGTAATTGCGAAAGCGTTACGGAGATGATAGATAAACTCCAGTGGAAGACTGTGGAAGAGAGACGCTCGGTACGGGCTTTTGTTGAAGTTTCGAGAACATACCTTCACCGAGGAGTCAAGCAGTATATTGCCCCCTCCTACGTATATCTCTCGATGAGAAAATGGTTCAAATGGCTCTAAGCACTATGGGACTTAACATCAGAGGTCACCAGTCCCCTAGACTTAGAACTACTTAAACCTAACTAACCTAAGGACATCACACACACCCATGCCCGAGGCAGGATTCGAACCTGCGACCGTAGCAGCAGCGCGGTTCCGGACTGAAGCGCTTAAAACCGCTCGGCTCTCGAAGAGACCACGAGGATAAAATCAGAGAGATTAGAGCCCACACAGAGGCATACCGACAATATTTCTTTCCACGAACAATACAAGGCTGGAATAGAAGGGAGAACCGATAGAGATACTCAAAGGACCCTCCGCCACACATCGTCAGGTGGCTTGCGGAGTATGGATGTAGATGTAGATGCAGATGTAGATGTAGAATGTTGTGGTTTTAACGTTGACTTACCGATGCATCGTTTTCATCTCATCCCTCACTTACCTGTCAATGTTTTAGAAAGAGTTGTTGTACAGCTGGTACAGGAGACGTGTTATAGTCTTCTATCGAGATCTGAAAAAACCACACTTACTGAAACCGGTATTGAACAATAAAGGTTGTCTACATCTGTCTCGGCCAAGAAGTTCACCTCGGAAATTTGTTGTAAGTTCCTACGGGACCAAACTGCCGTGGACATCGGTCCCTAGACTTAGACAGTACTTAATCTAACTTTAACTTACGCTGAGGACAACACACACACCCATGCACGAGGGAGGATTAGAACCCCCGACGGGACGAGCCGCGCGACCAGTGGAAGTTCACCTTCCCTCAAACGATCTTACCGAGTATTTGCGAAGTTTTCCTTTTTTTTCATGCGGTACTACTATAAAGGCACATTTGCATGGCGTGCGTGAGTTTCCTCGTAAACGCGAAATCTTAATTAAATAATTAATCTCTGACAAATAAATAAAGCCTTTGGCACAGAACTGCAGCGCTATGTCGCTGATAAAACAAAAATACAATTACGACACTCTTATGTTTCATTAAGAAGAAGTAGGTCTTGAACAATAGCTGGTGCGGGAAGCCCTTATATTTTATTAACTGGCACACCGCCATATTTGATGTTATATGAGAACACTGCGAGTTGCAATCTCACTAGGCACTCGACTCTGTAAAGATTCTATGTTTATGAAATAGACAGTCACCTCTGTACGACTTATTGACATGGCTGGCAAATTATTCTAATATTAGCGGTCTTTGGAAACGATTTAAATACGAAGTCCGATTATTTGAGTCACATTTCACGGTCAACTACGAATAACATTGCATTTACGAAAAAGCCATTGTCAAGCGTCTGATACCAAATAATTAAACGTCCACGTTCCAGGTAAGCAAATATTAATTGCAACCAATCACTATCATACATATACAATAATTAATATTTTATTTTATTTATTTATTATTTATTTTATACTACATTATTAATAGCTGCGTCATCTGCACAGTGTCTGAGGCCGCTGCTACAGCGGTGCTACGGCTGGTACTCACGGTAGACGTCCAGGTGGACCCTCTTGACGAGCGGCCGCATGAGGCTGGAGGAGGTGGCGCGGCACTCGACGTGGCTGTTCCACAGCGAGCGCGGCACGCTCGACACGAACCACCGGTTGACGGTCACCGCGTCCGTCACCAGGTCGATGGAGGCGTCGCGCAGTAGCCCGCCCTGCCACCACGTCACCTCTGGCCGGGGCCGGCCTGCGCACACCAGCGGCTTTTGTCAGTTACGGCGAAGCAAGTGAAAAATGCTATAAGGAAAGGTAAAAACGAAAAGCAAAAATTGCCATTATGTATGGACATTGACGTTTTGAACTGTGAGAGAAACGTGGCTGTAGTCCACTGCCGCGCCAATTAAACACTTGTTGTATATCGAAGCGCCAAACAAGCTGGTATAGGCATATGTATCCAAATACACAAATATGTAAACAGGCAGAATATGGCACTGCGGTCGGTAACGCCTGTGTCTGGCACAGTAGTTGGATACGTTACTGCTGCTACAATAGCACGTTGTCAAGATTTAAGTGAGTTTGAACGTGGCGCTATTGTCGGTGTGGTGCCACCGCCAGACACCACACTTGCTAGGTGGTAGCTTAAATCGGCCGCGGTCCATTTAGTACATGTCGGACCCGCGTGTCGCCACTGTGTGATCGCAGACCGAGCGCCACCACAAGGCAGGTCGCGAGATACGGAATAGCACTCGCCCCAGTTGTACGACAACATTGCTAGCGACTACACTGACGAAGCCTTTCTCTCATTTGCCGAGAGACAGAATAGCCTTCAGCTAAGTCCATGGCTACGACCTAGCGAGGCGCCATTAGCCTTACATAGTTTGATAGTTATCGTATGAAATGTCTCATCCAGAATGTTGTAAACCACAAGGATAAAAAAAAGTTAGTATTCGAGGAGCTGCATACTTTTCTTATTAGCATTCAATACTTATCCTGTTCCAGAATTCACGCCCGTCTGCGTTAGATAGCGTGCATTTAGGCCTCCTCTATCTACAAGGTGTTGGCACATTTGCCAACACATCAGTCGGTGCAAGTGTGATGGGACACAGCACCTCCGAGGTAGCGAGGAGGTCGAGATTTTCCCCCAGGACAATTTCATGAGTGTACCGTGAATATCAGGAATCCGGCAAAACATAAAATCTCCACATCGCTGTGGCCGGAAAATGATCCTACAAGAACGGGACCTACGACGACTGAAGAGAATCGTTCTACGTGACAGAAGTGAAACACTTCGGCAAATTGCTGCAGATTTCAGTGCTGGGCCATCAACAAGTGTCAGCGAGCGAACCATTCACCGATACACCACCGACATGGGATTTCGGAGCCGAAGGCTCTCTCTCGTGTATCCTTGATGCTGTACGCCTCGCCCGGGGCTTGTCAGCACCGACACTGGACAGTTGATGACTGTAAACATGTTCCCTGGTCGGACGAGCCTCGTTTCAAATTGTATCGAGTGGATGTACGTGTATGGTTTTGGAGACAACCTCATGAATTCATGGGCCCTATAAGTCAACAGTGGACCATTCAAGCTGTTGGAGGCTCTGTAATGGTGTGGAGCCTGTGCAGTTAAGTGATATGGAACCTTCGATACGTCTAGATACGATTCTGACATGTGGTACGTACGTGAGCATCCTGTCTGATCGCTTGCACCCATTCATGTCTATTGTGCATTCCGACGGACTTGGGCAAATACAGCAGGACAACGTGACACCTCACACGTTCGAGATTGCTACAGAAAGGCTCTAGGAACACTCTCCTGAGTGTAAACACATTCGCTGGCCACCAAACTCCCCAGACATGGAACATTATTGGCCATGACTGGGATGCCTGTTCAGAAGATATGTCCAGCTCCTCGTACTCTTACTGACTTACAGAGAGTTCTGCAGGATCCATTGTGTCAGTTCCCACCAGCACTACTTCAGATATTAGTCGAATCCATGCCACGTCGTGTTGCGGAACTTCTGCTTGCTCGCTAGGGCCATGCACGATATTTGGCAGGTGTACTAGTTTCTTTGGCCCTTCAGTGTATATGCCATAGTATCCTCCAAGGTAGAAACAGGGTCATAAAGTTTTAGTGTAACTCTTCTAGTCACAAAAAAATTTGGTTTTAAGATTTCCCAATACAACATAAAATATTCTGTATATATGCCAGCATTCTTAGCATGTAAACCTTTCGTTTACTGCATATATAAGGTCTTTCACAATGGACTATTTCAGATCTGAATAACATACAAACTAATCGCGAAACGAATTTTACGAAGTAGTACATCGGGCAAATGACGAACACTCACGGCTACACAATACTCGAAACGTTTGCCTAGTTTCTGAACCCATCTTCCGTAACTGCTGCAGGAATTCTGGAATTTCATCGCGATTTCGATCTTTTAACTGTTCAAATTTCTCGACCGGTCGGAGTACACTATCTGCTTTAAACAACCCCACAGGTGAAAAACTGGCACGTTTAAATAAGGTACGCGAGATGGCCGTTCGACAGAAGAGCGTTTGCAAATTATGCAGTTACCAGCTGTTTCATGGAGAACTTGCGTGGTATTTTTGAATGGGTGACATGTGGTAAAGTGTTGTTGGAACCACATTTTCGTAACGAGAGACGAGGGCTTGCCTGCAGACTGCTACGCACACTTTCGATGTTCTCGGGAGTTCGAAAGGTTTTTCGAGGGATGGCTGACTTTCGATACGATTGATCTAATGCAGTGGAAGTTGCACGGAGGTTTCTTACCCAGTCTACTATTGGTCCACGAACAGAAAATGGATATCGCGGCTGAACCTTGAAATGCTTGCGAAGGGCACGTTGTGCGCGCACGACGGATTCGTCGCAGTGAAAATAGCACTCCACCGTGTCTCGACCAGTATAGCATGATTACTGACCTGTACATGGGACGAATGCTGTCACTCCACACTACTGACAGACGGCACCACCATAGCTTTATCATATTTTTAGAGTGCGTTATTCAGATCCCAAATCGTCAAAACGTTGTAAAATACCCTGTGCAACGTTAGAGAAAACAGCATCGCCGCATGGCCTTGTCGTCAAAGAAATACACGTTTTTCCTCATTTGCCAAACATGAATAGTGCACAGTTCAAAATCATATGTAAGCACATTGCGTGTATGACATTAACACATAAGTGAATGGCATACATACGAGTATATATATATATATATATATATATATATATATATATATATATATATATATAGAGAGAGAGAGAGAGAGAGAGAGAGAGAGAGAGAGACAGGGTGATTCCGTGACGACTTAACAAAATTTCAGGGATCATGAAGAAGCATAAATGTATCAAAATGAGGTAGCGGCCATGTACCGAAATGGCCAAGTCGAAAGTTATATCCTTCTGACAGGACATAATCTAGTGCAAGCCCTTTGCTTTCCATCTTTTGTGAGAAGGTAATGTGTAGACGAAGAAAGCGTCCATTAAACATGAGCACTAAAGCACATATCACAAGAGCTATGAGCACTTGTTTATGTTTGCCACAGTGAAGCATGTCCTCTACCGAACTAGTGCTCATAGCTTTTCAGGTATGCATTTTATAATCCATGTTTTTCAGAAAATTTATTCTTCTTTTGGTCCTTACTACCTCCTTTCAAAATATAGGAAGCAAAGAGCTTCCAGTGGAAGAACTTCGTTTTCCGAGATATCAGAACAATTTTAGACTTGGTCGTTTCCGGACAGTGGCTCCCTTCCCTCAAACTGATACATTTACTCTTCTCCATCATCCTTGAAATCTTGTCAAATCAACAAGGAATCACCCTAAATATAGTGCGTGGCAGAAACACTCTGAAAAGCTTATAAGGGTATTTCATGGAAGGTTGTGCTGGGAAATAATTGTTATAAAAAATGTTCGTTGCGTTGCGCCGTTTCCGAATTACTTAGTATTGTAGTTAGCCAATCAGCAAGTTGCGCACACAAAATCAGGCCACCCGCCAGATACAATTGGTGTCAGTTGTTCCCATAGCGCAGATGACAGGACTGGAATTGCTATGCTTTTGGCTCGGGTTTCATATTCACCATCGTCCCACGTACAATTTTTCTATCGCTCGCTTGTTCAGTCTAAGGAAAGCAACGAAGAACACATTTGCCGACACCCTCCCTTTTGGGTAACTTGATTTTGCGCTCTCATCGGCCTGACTGACTAATTTCTTTACTAATTAAGTCGAAATAGGCGCAACGTCTGGTGCTTTAACAGTTTTTCTTACTCCCAATCCATATTCACCTGCTATGTTTCCTTCTCTCCCTTTTCCTACTCTCGAATTCCAGTCACCCATGACTATTAAATTTTAGTCTCCCTTCACTACCTGAATAATTTCTTTTATCTCATCATACATTTCATCAATTTCTTCATCATCTGCAGAGCTAGTTGGCATATAAACTTGTACTATTGTGGTAGGCGTGGGCTTCGTGTCTATCTTGGCCACAATAATGCGTTCACTACGCTGTTTGTAGTAGCTCACCCGCACTCCTATTTTTTTATTCATTATTAAACCTACTCCTGCATTACCCCTATTTGATTTTATATTTATAACCTTGTATTCACCTGACCAAAAGTCTTGTTCCTCCTGCCACCGAACTTCACTAATTCCCACTATATCTAACTTTGACCTATCCATTTCCCTTTTTAAATTTTCTAACCTACCTGTCCGATTAAGGGATCTGACATTCCACGCTCCGATCCGCAGAACGCCAATTTTCTTTCTCCTGATAACGACGTCCTCTTGAGTAGTCCCCACCCGGAGATCCGAATGGGGGACTATTTTACTCCGGAATAATTTACCCAAGAGGACGCCTTCATAATTTAACCATGCAGTAAAGCTGCATGCCCTCGGGAAAAATTACGGCTGTAGTTTCCCCTTGCTTTCAGCCGTTCGCAGTACCAGCACAGCAAGGCCGTTTTAATTAGTGTCAGAAGGCCAGATCAGTCAATCATCTGGACTGTTGCCCCTGCAACTACTGAAAAGGCTGCTGCCCCTCTTCAAGAACCAGACGTTTGTCTGGCCTCTCAACAGATACCCCTCCGTTGTGGTTGCACCTACGGTACGGCTATCTGTATCGCTGAGGCACGCAAGCCTCCCTACCAACGGCAAGATCTATGGTTCATGGGCGAGGGGGGGGGGGGGGGGGGGAGGGGGACAGAGCATTTAATGAAACTACTGTAAAACTTATTTCCTCACATATCAAACGACTAAACATTTATTTAAAGAGTTTCATACAGTCACTGACAGTACTATGAAAGGCAATCAAGCATAAATTCTTAGAATACCGTGCAAAAAACTGAGACTAATACTGAAATTGCTGTAAAACATACTCAACTGTAGCTTGAAATATCACCTTCGCATGTTACAATAACTAATCTAAGGATAATTACCGAGCTCCATGGTGAAATTCGACATGTAATGCAGTCAACGCAGCACTCCAACGAGATAACTAATTAGCGCATCTCTTAAATATTCAATAAATATTTTGGAGTATGTTGCGATATTTTGATTTATTTATCATATGGAAGAATATTGTAAAACTAAATTATTTTATTGTAAGTCTTGTTTATGCGAATTATTCGATGGTCCTTGTAGTGTCAGTATTACGTAAAGATCACTGAGTTCTGCTTGGAAGTAGGAATGTCTATGGAGCGATGACTCTGCGCACATTTTTTTTTATTTATTTTGTCTTCAAACGTTGTTTTACCAAGTCACAGACCCTATGGCAGTTAAGTATGAAAAATATCTGTTCCGTCTTTAGCGTATTTTCATTTGAATACATACTATCACTGGCCAGTGTTGTTGCTAAGAGATGTATGACATTAAAGTATTGCCTCTAGTGCAAAATGTGAACAATCAGCGTTATAACGAAATCACAAGAAAATTCAGGTTTTATGTTGGCGAAGTGCGCAAAACACTACGCCTATCCGATAGACATTACTGCTCTGTGGGTGCTGCCTATTGTAAGGGGATAAGGCAAACACGTAAATGGGAAAGGAGAATGTAATTTACACCGTATTAATTCTCATATTACAAACATGGAAAACGATTATTTTGATTATAGAGAGGATGACTAATTTACTTTGATATTCATATTGTAGAGCCACGTGTAGCGATGTTTAAAAGAGTTATGTTGAAGAAATCATTGAGCCTGTGAAACAAGAGAAAGCAGTTTAATACTACGAGAGCGAACATAACTTCAGTATTCATATTACGCGATAATCAATGTGAATGTCCGTAACGCTGTTTCATGTAGAGGGTATCGACTCTAAAACTGATTTCAGAACCAACGCAGCCAGCAGCAAATATAATGAGAGACCATATAGTGTTTCTGCACGTACAATTTCCCTCGCCCTTCAACCTTCCATTCCATCATAATTTGGACAAACTTCCTGTGCTAGTATTTGAAAAATCCCGTAAAAGATTCCTAGGGTCAACATGTTGGTGAAGGTGTTACACATTTTTAATGATGTTAAAAAGAAGTAATTGTTAATTCACTTCGATTATCTCATACAACGCCACCTACTTCATCATTAGATGTATGAGGAAAGGTATTACAGACAAACCTTTTCGTTGCTCTAAGAACGTAAAAAAGAAATTAGATGTCATAAAACTATATTCGAGGTTATATAAGTAGTAAGTCACTAAACTGAAGATACGCGGCCAAAGGGACGCCGCTTTCAAGGCATCAGGGGTTGGACAACTTCTTGTTCACACGGAACGACTAAAATGCTAATAGATTGAAAGGTAACCCAAGCGGGGGCTGTTTAGAGCATTGATTGTGTTGGCATAATTTTAGTGCTCCAACATTTATTTTTCCAAAAAAAACAGACATTAATTATGCAAAACAAGTTATTAATTGAACACCGTAAACAACTGACAGTTGGTTTAAGACTACTCTGGAGAAGGATCCTGGGGGGCAGAGACAGTTTAACTAGCGGAGTGACTCAAGTACTGTGCCTCTAAAAATGTGGATAACGCAATCTGAATTGATCTGACGCTGAGCAGACTTTGATTGATCAAATCTACTGTAGTTTCTCTACATAGGTGCAGCTAAGTGCAAGAGCCCATTGAGATCTGTACACCCGGACAATGCCGGAGAAACAGTACATTACCCTGTTCGCTTTGTGCAGGGATGTAACTTGCAGCTTGCGAGATGTGTGCGGCGGAGGTGGGACTTGGAGGCGGCACCTGTGAAATGATCGCGGCCACGAAAGAAATCCAAAAATCTTAAGGTCTATCAATCAGGCTGACAGATCGCCATTTACTCTGCACTAGAGCCCTGAAATCATGGTACATTTCAGTGTGTGACACACCCGTTCGCTGGTCGTGCCAAGGACCAATTCGGCCCACTTACACATAGAGCGCACAAGGATACCATACGTCAAGACTGGTAAACCGGAAACGAATAAGTGTGCCCTCGGCAAACGAGTAATCAGAGAATTTCGAAGTCAAACTGTCGGTACAGTAAGAACTTCACCAAAGGGCTCCCCAGTCTAAACTATTCGCAAGTGAAGTCAGTCTCAGGACAGGTCCCAAGTAACAACCACACGTGCTGGAGCTTAGACCAGAAGTGCTTCTAGACAAAAGTCCCCCACCTGAGTGCTTCGCACCTCTCACGAAAAAAAAAATACGTTTTCCCGCAAAATGCACAAACGACACTGCCTACAGCCTGTCTTGAGCCAAACACAAGGCTCTAGAGGCGCTAAATCTCCCCTCCCACATGACAGCACAAACTCAGAGCAAGAGTTAAGAAACTTGCATCTCCAAAAAGAAAAGAAACTGCCAATTAGTGGCTTCCTTAAGTTTTCACAGAGGGGGAAGAGACGATATTTTCCAAAGTCATGTCATTTCCCATGGCAACAAGCGAACAGATACAGTTTCAAAGATCTTTATCTAAATCGCCTATGACTTGGAGATTGTTAGTCCTAGCTATGAGATGTAATAAAGATTCTATTTCAAAACGTTTCTCAGATACTGGAGTTTCTTATACAACCGAGGCAGCTGATGGAAGTGGGTCACAGGCCTATTTGCTGTATCAGCGAACACGAAAACTTGTGAATATTTATTACATATGGCTCTGCACACAATGCCTAGTTTATAACTCCACTGTACAGACATGTTCCTTCAGACCATAGCCCCAGCCCATGCTTCCGTTGGTACCATGGCAGGTAGCACGGCATTATTCTGCTGGAGATCTGTCTCAACAAGGGGCTGCCTTGTCTGACCTGTATGGCTGTGGGCCTAACCCGCAAGATTTACTAAGGGATGGGCTCGCCGCCAATCGCTTTCAACTCCCAACAAGCCATTTCTGTGAGCTAAGAACCTTAAAAATACCTCATGCTTTTAGCATGCTACCAACGCTCCATCGACATCTGCTCAGGTCGTTAACTTTCTAGAGTCCCACTCAAGGTGCATCAAGGTGTAACAAAAACTTTAATAATTTTCCATATGCGAAAAATAGGTAAGAGAGTAACTTGTCATCTCTGAAATGGCTCTAAGCACTATGGGACTTAACATCTGAGGTCATCAGTTCCATAGACTTAGAACTACTTAAACCTAACTAACCTAAGGACATCACACATATCCATGCCTGAGGCAGGATTCGAACCTGCGATCATAGCAGCAGCGCAATTCCAGACTGAAGCGCCTAGAACAACTCGGCCATATCTCTCAGGATTACTAAAAATGTCACAAGTAATATAACCAATTTGTTGTGCATGTAATTTCGAAACATATCAAAACGTGATTGTAACATTGCGTTAAAACAAAAATAAATAGAAAGACTTCTCTCTTCATTCAAAAATGTTTCTTAAACGATTTAGAGGCAATATAATATGTACAGTTCAAAGATCAAACAAAAATAGAGAGATAAAGTTACTGAAGGAATTGTAAAATAGCAACCTGATCACTTTTGGAATTTCTGAATACATATTTTGTTGCAACTTGCTGCTTTCTGTAGTCTGTCAATGTTCCCCCCTCTCTTTCACAAAACACGAGGATTTACGAAACTCTCAGAAAAGTTCATTTTTATTTGAAGTTCTCTGTTAACTAAGGCAATAGACATGAGATAACTTTCTTCTGACTCGTGGTTCTTCACCATATTCAAGATTTTTTCATCTAATGTGTTACTGTTAGGAACTCGGAATGTTTATGATAGAAGGCTAAGCAATTTGAAATGAGAAATGTCAACTGGGGTCTGCTGCTTAAAGAAATCTACACAAATGTGGTATTCTGCTTTACTTTTATGAAGTCCAGAATGTGAATTCCGAAATTCACGGAATTCATTGTATAACTGATCTTCATATAGTCGAGATTTAGTTTGTCAGTAACTTTTATAACATACTGTCATTGCAGATGAAAATTTTGTTGCTTTTAAGTGGAAAACATGTAAGCAGATTGAACACATTGTTCTCAGAGAAGTCGTAGTTTTGCGGCAAATAATCTATGCAGTGTGACAAGATTTCGCATCTTTTCGAAACTCAACCTCTGTGATTCTGACATTTCTTCCAGGATTTCATGAAATATTTTTCCTAAAAATTTATATTGTTTCCAGTTCCCAAGGTTGCTCTTAAGGTTCCTTATTATACTGCCCAAGTTAGCAGAAGTAAATTAGCTGTTTTCCTGTTTTCTATTAGCAGCTTCAGACAGGGGAAAAATATGAGGAAAACGAACATAACATTCAGGAAGAGAATGTTCAGTTTCTTCAACGCCACGCTTGCCATTTGGTATCACAAACTGCCAGATCAGTCTTGAAAATTCTTCCTTGTCCTCTCAAATAAAGTATGACTTGATGGCACGCTAGCAGCATTCGAATCTGTAAATTTCAAGAAGTAGCGAGAGTCATCTTGCACAGACATTTGGTAACATTTCCCTCAATTCTGTACCTACAAACGCTGAAAATCCTCTCAGTGCCTGAATATTTGATGCTGAGAGACCAAATTCAATGTATATTTTCAAGACTAATACCACTAAATTATTAGGAAGTGTTTCAAATTGATGTTTTATTGTATGATTTATGACACGACAGTTGCATTTAGCTGTCAAATTAACGATTTTTCTTTTATCAGTAACACAAAAACCAAATTTTTTTGCTGGTGTTGACTGGATCACTGTCAGCACTGTATTCATTTACCTGATTCAGATGAAAGCCCTTCAGATTGTATAATGTGAATTATTCCATGGAAGATCTCTTTGTGGGTTTCTTTGGAGTATCCATAAAAATCCAACAATCTCTGGCAAATCCCATTGTTAAAATCAAAGCACTGTCCGCCTCCGTAGATGAGTGGTCCTTTCAACAGAGTGCTTTCTGCAACCCCCATCGCAGCTGTATCATCCATGCTAGGTGTCGGATTTAAGTGATCATATATTTGATACCAAAACACACTGTGATGCAAAGTTTAATTTCTTGCCAAATGCAGTGTACCTTACGAAAATAAACGTTTCCAATGAAGAACAATTAATGTTAAAGAGAGGTTCGAAATAAAATACGAATACAATAGTACATCGTAGAGAAATTTTAGACGTTATTACTCATATGAAACTTGCAGTTGGTGGAGTAAAAGTTTCTAAATTTGAATAAAATAGGATTGCAGTCGAAACGAAAAACATTATCACCAAGGATTCTAACAGATCACAAACAAATTACAAGACAGATAGGATGATAGACAAGGCTATAATGCAGAGACTGTGAGAACTGGAGGGAGGCAGACGTAAGTAGATCGGTTGTCGTTATATCGACAACTACATTAACACAACACGTAAATTTATTATCAACGAGAGTAGTGTATCTGGATTTGATACAGATTTAACTACTAAGATCCAAAAAATTGGAATGATAAGCTTAAGGAATGTAATGAAATTACTACCCCTACACAGAAATAACAACTCAGAGTCATGAATCTATTGGACCCAACTTTAAGGTTCCTGTGAGGCCTGTGGTTGACAGTTCTGTTGGACCTGTTTAATTATCAATCTTCTGTTACGAAGAGTAGCGAGCGGGTTACAAAAATTCATCACATTTCTATAGCGAATACTAAGAAATTTGCATTCGTCGATATTCGTATCCTTTATACAAATATACCGATTGAGAATGTTATTATTATTGAACATGATTTTCTAGATCAGAAAATATTATGACTTGAATTAGATTTGTTTCTTGATTTCCTTTCCTTAATTATAAGTTACAGTTTTTAAATACAATAATGAAGGGTATTTTCAGAAGTGCTGTCTCACGTGTTGTGGCTGACGTCTTTACTAACCACCTTGAAAATAAGTTCTTACTCGAGAGTGCCAGCTTAGTGAGATAAATTGTATATTACGTCAGGTATGTGTAACAGACCCTTTCGCTAGTTCATGGTAATGACAAGAAAATGGAGAAATTTGTAAATAAATTTAATGTATCACAAGAATAAAATTAAATTTACGCGTGATAATGGAACAGATGGATCCTTTAATTTCCTTGACATAAACATCAAGAAAGTAGATGTCAAACAAAATTTTGGGATATTTCGTAAGAATCTTCTACGAATTAGATAATAATTTAAGAGTTAAGTCAACCATCTCAGCAGAAAAATGCGTTCTTTCATTTTACTTTTATCACATTGTTTTTGCTTTTAACAGATTGTTAAAATTATCACTTTCTCGAAAAGAGTACGTTCTAGAATTTGATGCAGTTACAGAAACGAATACCTGCCTTTCTACTAACGTATTTAATAGTTACAAAAATACTGTTAAGAAGTGCTACAATAACGCGGAACGACAACAGGATTCAAATCCGTGGAATGAAGATTGTACGAAGAGGTACATTTAACTGTCGTACTGGAACAAGAAATATGTCAACTCTGGGGAAGTATAAAGTAGCATTTCCTTCTCAAGTAAAAACTTAAAGTTGGTTTTGGCTAATAGCGTAGATAAGAAAATATTCTACTTGTATCTGTCGTATACAAAATAATGCGTCCAGAATGCGACACATGTTACATCCGGCAAAGTCGGGCACAGTGAACTTGTAGCCTGCTCAAGAGCGGACATGTAATCCCATTTTGCTTGTCAAAAATTAAGTTGTTTCATCGTGCAGGGAAGGGATGGTTTATAGCTCTATTGGAGAAGACTGAGATTTGTCGCCATCGGAGATCCGCTGATGCCCACGTACTCAACGAGCAGATCGTGGTGAAAAATACCCATTTCCACGAGTTTTTCGAGTAACATCTTTTAAAAAAAAGGAGGTAACTAGCCCCAGTTCACTGAAGTTCGTACCGAGGTTACTTGTTTGTTTGGCCGATTAGGGAGTCGATATTCGATTACGCTTTTATTATTTACGTTGGTACTGTTTCACCCTCTTAAGGACTGTTGTATCCCAGTATGCAATACATTTAACAATAACTGAAATGGTCACAACGTTGGTTTATAGCAGACAACAAGATCTGTCCTGTTGCTTAATGTATTACCGGCGTTTGTGTTATCGCCATAATATGGCTCAAATCGTTAGTATATATCGTCCTCACGAATTGTTCAGATTTCTAAGTCGGATCATTATATGTTTTAGACATGTTGTTTTAACTTCCTACACTACTTTTACAATTTTATTTGCTACTGGGGACATAACGTGAAAAAATTAAAGTAAGCGGCTTAGCTTATTCCTCAGCTGGTTTCGTGACTTACTTAGCATCCCATGTAATTTATTGAAATAATCAGCAACTATTCCTTTATACTTTAATTATTTGTGTGTATCATTTTAACATTCTACTTTTCGCTGTTGCATGGGACTTTAATAGAATGTCTTCTATTAGTTTGTAGTGCCATCTTGTACATGCTGATATAGTGCAGGCTATACTTATGGCTCCACACACGTGATTTGTTTCTTGTGGTTTAACTATTGCTTGTCGTTTTATTGTTCGGTTCATTTTTAAAAAAAATTTAAAATTATATGGCTTCATTATCATTTAGCTACTCATCGATGCCTCAATAGAAGGCACCACACGTGTCAGAAGTCACATTTCTTCCCTTTTCAACCATGTAAGCAACGGCTTCAGCTCATGTTAGACTCTTGTATGCCCTACATAACGGATGTCCAAACTTTTCGCTTACCTGTACCACGTTGGAAGAAAACAAGTATTTTTGGGCCACACACAACAAATCACCACTGAGCAAAAAGGAAAGGGCGGGGTGGTTCTCGTATGTATATAGTTAGCACATTTAGGCAATTTATAATTTATAAATTTATGGTTCTTTATTCTAAAAAGGCAAGATGGAATTGATTTAATATTTTATTTATGAAATTTCATTAATAATTTTATATATAAGTAAATCCAAAATATACATATTAATGTGACATTTGATTTTGAATTTGGATAACTAAAGTATCGATAGGAAGATCGATCGAAGTGATTGCAAATATCAGGGTGTTTTCAAGGTGTTCACCTAAAACTTTGGTGTTTTTTTTTTTGTTATTTGTCTGCTTTACTCTTGAAAATAGCTTTTCACAAATGTACGTGCTTCCAAACGAAGGTGAGATATACACTCCTGGAAATGGAAAAAAGAACACATTGACACCGGTGTGTCAGACCCACCATACTTGCTCCGGACACTGCGGGAGGGCTGTACAAGCAATGATCACACGCACGGCACAGCGGACACACCAGGAACCGCGGTGTTGGCCGTCGAATGGCGCTAGCTGCGCAGCATTTGTGCACCGCCGCCGTCAGTGTCAGCCAGTTTGCCGTGGCATACGGAGCTCCATCGCAGTCTTTAACACTGGTAGCATGCCGCGACAGCGTGGACGTGAACCGTATGTGCAGTTGACAGACTTTGAGCGAGGGCGTATAGTGGGCATGCGGGAGGCCGGGTGGACGTACCGCCGAATTGCTCAACACGTGGGGCGTGAGGTCTCCACAGTACATCGATGTTGTCGCCAGTGGTCGGCGGAAGGTGCACGTGCCCGTCGACCTGGGACCGGACCGCAGCGACGCACGGATGCACGCCAAGACCGTAGGATCCTACGCAGTGCCGTAGGGGACCGCACCGCCACTTCCCAGCAAATTAGGGACACTGTTGCTCCTGGGGTATCGGCGAGGACCATTCGCAACCGTCTCCATGAAGCTGGGCTACGGTCCCGCACACCGTTAGGCCGTCTTCCGCTCACGCCCCAACATCGTGCAGCCCGCCTCCAGTGGTGTCGCGACAGGCGTGAATGGAGGGACGAATGGAGACGTGTCGTCTTCAGCGATGAGAGTCGCTTCTGCCTTGGTGCCAATGGTGGTCGTATGCGTGTTTGGCGCCGTGCAGGTGAGCGCCACAATCAGGACTGCATACGACCGAGGCACACAGGGCCAACACCCGGCATCATGGTGTGGGGAGCGATCTCCTACACTGGCCGTACACCACTGGTGGTCGTCGAGGGGACACTGAATAGTGCACGGTACATCCAAATCGTCATCGAACCCATCGTTCTACAATTCCTAGACCGGCAAGGGAACTTGCTGTTCCAACAGGACAATGCACGTCCGCATGTATCCCGTGCCACCCAACGTGCTCTAGAAGGTGTAAGTCAACTACCCTGGCCAGCAAGATCTCCGGATCTGTCCCCCATTGAGCATGTTTGGGAGTGGATGAAGCGTCGTCTCACGCGGTCTGCACGTCCAGCACGAACGCTGGTCCAACTGAGGCGTCAGGTGGAAATGGCATGGCAAGCCGTTCCACAGGACTACATCCAGCATCTCTACGATCGTCTCCATGGGAGAATAGCAGCCTGCATTGCTGCGAAAGGTGGATATACACTGTACTAGTGCCGACATTGTGCATGCTCTGTTGCCTGTGTCTATGTGCCTGTGGTTCTGTCAGTGTGATCATGTGATGTATCTGACCCCAGGAATGTGTCAATAAAGTTTCCCCTTCCTGGGACAATGAATTCACGGTGTTCTTATTTCAATTTCCAAGAGTGTATTATATAGTAGTTCGTATTCAGCATAACTTTATTCAGGATTTAATTTATGTGCAATTTGTTCGGCACTATCATTTGATCTAAGGACCAGTTTCTCCTTTATATGACGGCTTGCAACTAGTATTTATCTTCTGTTTTATCTCCTTTTTGTTTTTGATAAACTTCCTATGACTTTACGTTCTTATTTATGTTCACATTCCTTTAACTTATTGTATTTTAGCATTGACACACTTTTACTATGAAAAGTCTTTCTGTAAATAACTTACATTTTCCAGACTCTTTGTTTCAACACCATGTGGTTGCTTATTTATAAAATTTTCTAAACCGTAGTCTTTAAAATAACGCTTTATAACTCACGATGAACTAACGTCATGTACAGGCACTCTGTGCCTCGGAGTTCAGTACTGTTTACATGGTCACAAGGTGTAGAAATACGCTTCCCTCATGTTTACCATTTTAAAGATTGTAAGGGCAGACTGGTGTCTTGTAATCATTGGACCACATCTCGCGTTCCGACAAGGTAATTATTTCTCATCTTTTTTTTTCATTTTCCCTCCTTTACTTTATGGGCTATAATTTCCAAGAAAATGACCGGTTGCTGTTTCTGTTTCGTTTAGCTCGTTTCGTTTATTTGAAGTTTATCGGATGTTACGCTTTTAACGTATCATGGGAGAATATTTTTGCCTCCTTTTCTTTTCTAAATACTGGTCGCTGTATCTCCACATCTTGGAGTGGAGAACCTAGTAGGAGTACTTGTGCTCATCAACAAGTCAAGCGAACTCATCTTTATCGGAACAATAGCTTGACTCAAACTTCCTGGCAGATTAAAACTGTGTGCTGGACCGAGGAAGTTTCATATCAGCGCACGCACTGCTGCAGAGTGAAAATCTTATTCTAATAACTTGAATGGTCATCAGGACTCCACGCTCAATATATTCCGTGCAGATATGCTTTCGCTATGCAGACAAAGATGTGGCTTCCATACCATACGAGCACAGAGTCTTCGCACCATGAACGGATACATACAGGTCCTGTATGGTTTCCAAGGGAATTGTTGCAAAATAGTGTTAAGTTCAGGCAATGATGATGGAGGTGGACAAGGATCGCACACCCTTCTCTCTAAAGTCGATAAAAAATGCGCAACAATACTGAGATCAATTTACTGTGGTGGCCAGAAGAAATACGAAAATACTCTCCCTGCTTACAAAACAAATTTTGGGTGATGTGAGCTCTTTTAAGATGAGCCCTGTCTTCTTGGAACTCAGCATCACCACTAGGGGAACCAATATTCTACAATGGAATGGATGGCTCAGATGGCTCTGAGCACTATCGGACTCAACATCTGAGGTCATCAGTCCGCCTAGGACTTAGAACTACTTTAACCTAACTAACCTAAGGGCATCACACACATCCATGCCCGAGGCAGGATTCGAATCTGCAACCGTAGCAGTCGCGCGGTTCCGGACTGAAGCGCCTAGAACCACTCGGCCACCACGGCCGATGGAATGGATCTGATCAGCCAAAATGGGCACATTATCCTTTGCAGTAAACCAACCTTGCAGAGTAACAATGCGAACCATCGAATACCATGATGTGACTGCAAAACTCATCACCGAAAGGCCACCTTATTTCACTCTTGAGACGTTAACCTGCCCAGAAGTTGGAAATAGTGTGAAACAAGACTCGTCCGATCATTGGAGTTTCTTCCATTGACCCAGACTGAAGGTTTGATGACTTTGGCACCATGTTTCTTTCGTTAAGGGCATCTACATCGCTGATGAGTGTTTCGGAAATCCGGGTCGCCCTTCAATTCCCACCTTATGGGGCTCCCTTCGTGTTGTTTTGGCGGAGATAGTGATCGCCAGTGCGACATTCAGTTCCGCAGTGACACTACAGCTGTCGTCGTCTTCTTTTTCGTCAGAATTCTCTATAAAGAACCTCTGTCACAATCACTCAACACGCAATTTCGTCCTCGTTGTAACTTAGCGGATGACGGTTTTCCTATTTACCTGTCTGCGTACAAATGTTCGATGTGGTCCCTCTTGAACCACGAAACACTTCGGCTTTCTTGGTTACCACCATACGAGCACCAGCAAGTAGACCACAACTGATTTCACATATCTAAGACACGATGCACTCAGAACCTTACAGAACACTGTTCTGAGCGCGACTGACATTTGCAACGTATTAACGACATTGCAAATGTGCCGTTAGTGGTCAAATACAACAGCGCAACCTGCAAGTTTGGCTAGCATCCTCATTTATGGCGATGCAAGCATTTCTTACCGAACTTCCACGTTGTTATCCAGTTCCTGTATAACTCTACATACATACTCCAAAATGCACTCCAAAGAGTTTGACAGTGCCAAACTTTCTGTACTGTTTCATTTGGGCAAGATGTGAAAGAAAAATGAGGGGCTTTGTATGTCTGTGGCCCGCAGAACGAGCATTAATATTAGAGTGTAGGCTGTCGCGGTCGGAGTCCATATGATAAAATTAATCTTGTTGTGTGCTCCAGTCATATGGAAAAAACTACCAACATTTCTGCTGCTGTGGAACGCATTACTCATCCTGATAGAAGCTGCCTGCAGTAGAAGTTTTAACGCATATGACGAGGTCAAACATTCAGGAGGATACTATTGTAACAAACGACAAGTTAAACCAGGGACAGTGTACATGTGTCCAGAATGCTTCCGCCGGCTGTCCCTCTCCGGGCGGGTGCCGGACACAACCCCCAGCAGCCAGCAGCTCTGTCCCCTCTGAGGGTCGCTGCGGCCATCATCTGTGACGCGCGCACGTCATCCCGCAGTAGGCAATTGAAAACCGCGCTGCGTCATTTCCATTTTAAGTGCGCGCCTTTGAATTACAGGGACTCGTTTGAATTTAAATGGATGTCCGCGAAAGGTGGGCAGTAATCATTTATTCGAAAGGGGGAGGGGGAGGGGTGTTTTCGTGCTGGGACGTAAAACATTTTTCCACAAGCTTATTGGAAATTCATTTAGCAGTTTTTATGCACTATGTGATGTACTTCGGAACTAACGAGGTCAAAGGTTCAGTTTATCGGGTTCATTCCCTGCGATTTAATGTTTTCCATCTCTAATTATTTCTGTTTTTAATAATAAACTGTGTTCTTCTCCCGATGCTAAACATGTTGACGTGGAAAACGTTTTTAAGCACACGGTATAGTTGACTACACAGAACAAGCTAACTCTTGGTTCACTGAAATAATTCGTCAGGAGGGACTGAACTCAGATGTCGTTGCGATCTTATACGCTCTTTGTGTATCTACATCAAAGATTCACTGTAAGGAGGATGGCAACATATGTGCAAATTTCTTCATGTTTGATACACTGTTGGAGAAACTGAAGAATGATTTTACACATCTTCGTATCACCTGTTATTAGCTAAATTATATTTTTTCATCTAGCCATTCATGCTGCTTTGTTCTGAACAAGTTTGGTGATCTTTTCTAGGCGTTCGTTCTATTCCATAGATTTGGCGAATAGTACCATATATGCGTTTTATAGCCAATTGTTTTCTTAGACAAACTATGGAGCTAGGTGTTGCCTGTACGCTGACTCGTATTCGGAAGGACAGCATTTCAAATCCTTGTCCGGTCTTTTCGATTTAGTATTCCTGAGATTTCTCTTAAGTCGAATGGTGGAGTGACTCGTTTGAACGGGAACTGTTGATTTTCAGTCCTATCCGAGATTTGGTTTCGCCTCTAATGATATCGTCGTTATCTATCGTGAAGCCTTCGTGTAATTGTAGGACGGATCACTGCTGAGAATATTACGTTTCAGTTGTTGAAAATCTGATTTATTTCCCACAAAATATTTCAGAATTTGCATTATACCATTATCAAGAAATTGAATATGCCTTTAAGCAAAGTTAAAAGTGATAGGTCAGCAGTAGACGTGCATCGTCAAACATTTAGAACTTCCTTGTACTTCTCAAGATTGAGCATAACCCGTGTTCAGCCTTTAAGTGCTTGGTAACCGAACGACGTAGTCACGAAACATGTTGTGGTAATCAGATCACACATTTTCGACACCTGGCGTGTAATAATCTCATTACTGCATTAACAATTGCATCCAGTGTCTTCCTTCTTCCGTCGGTCACGTGTTATCTTGCTTTCAAGGCAGCAGAATCCCTTTACTTTCTTTGGTTCGTGGTACCCAATTTTAACGTTAAGTTTATGGCTAATCTCATTTCTGCTACTCCTAACTACTTTAGTCTGTTATCGTTTTACTGCGAATCTATAGTGTCTCTTTTTTATACCATTCCATTTAACAGATCGAGTGTTTCTTCCTCTCTTTCCCTGAGGGTAGTAATTTCATCAGCGAATGTTATTAATTATATCCTTCCATTCTGAATTTTAATCCCCTTACTGAGCGTTTCCTCTATTTCAACCATTGGTTCTTCAATGTATAGACTGAACTATAAGGGTGAAGGCTACATCCCAGTCTTACACCATTTCTAATCCGAGCAATTCGTTCTTGAGCATCCATTCTTAATTTACGTTGTTGTTGTTTTTGTTCATATTGTACATAACCCATATTCTCCTTAAGCGTTAACCTTTCTAACATAGAATTTCGAACATCTTGCTTCTTTTTACATTACCCAGTACTTTTGCGTAGGGCGACAAGTCTGATACTTATTAAGTGTTGCTTCCGTTATCAAGCGCAAATTCAGAACAAACTCTCTGGTGCCTTTACCTTTTCTAAAGCCAATCTGATGATCATGTAACGTGTCCCACTTTTTGATTACGAATGCTCATCTTTACAGAAAATGATGCATTTTTGAAACCATCCCGGCAACCGCGGACATGTTAGACCAGAAGACTGAATTTTCCTGTCCGCAGCTCGTGGTCGTGCGGTAGCGTTCTCGCTCCCCGCGCCCGGGTTCCCGGGTTCGATTCCCGGCTGGGTCAGGGATTTTCTCTGCCTCGTGATGACTGGGTGTTGTGTGCTGTCCTTAGGTTAGTTAGGTTTAAACAGTTCTAAGGTCTAGGGGACTGATGACCGGTTCGATTCCCGGCTGGGTCAGGGATTTTCTCTGCCTCGTGATGACTGGGTGTTGTGTGCTGTCCTTAGGTTAGTTAGGTTTAAACAGTTCTAAGGTATAGGGGACTGATGACCGTAGATGTTAAGTCCCATAGTGCTCAGAGCCATTTGAACCATTTGAACTGAATTTTCCCATTCTGTGAAATCAGAAGTAGTAATCTGTTTCACTAGGTAGAAATTTTCTAAAGCCAAGATCGCATAAAAATTTCTTTATTTTCAGACACCCGGTTCCCATAGACTTTGCAGTCACACTGAAATCTTTAAAAATTGTTGTTATAAAATTTGTTTATTTTGAGTTGGACCTCATGCCTAGTTGTCTTGTAGATATGGTAGAAGAATTTTTTTGGGAAACCGTGACCGCTGGTAGTGCAATGGAAAACACTCTCTGTTCTTCATTTAGATAACTGTTTCAGACCCGGAGGTCATTTTCTAACACAAAACTAGAGCTGCGAAGTTCAGTAACTGTTTCCTGTTTCCTTTTGCCTTCTCATCTTGTTGACAAAAAAGGTCACCTGTGCACTATATTGAAAATGGTTACCTGAATAAAAATGGAGACCGATCTGGTGTTTTGCCATTATGTTAAATTAGACTTCTCTTTCGGACTAATCTTGGTATGAGAGTCGAAATAAAGCAAATTATATCGTAGCACATGAAAGGAATTGGAACAACATTTAAACCATTTATAACTTTGTAAAGGGCACATTTTCTAGTCAAAATAACGAAATGTTACTACAGGTAATACATTGGCACAGCACGGAGCTATTTCAGTAAAGTGATGTAGTAGAATAGTAGAATGTCCACTTCTCTCGGGTTTCAAATGTGCCTGAGAATGACGACAAAAAGAAATATTAGTAGTACAGGCCAACGCTATTCTCATCAATTTGTTGAAAGACTGAAAAAAATTGTTAACAGATTGACAGATAAGAAGCAAGTCGTTTCAAGTAATAGAAATAAAAATTCTAGGAAATAATTAATGACACCACCGTCCAGAACTGTGTAAAAACGGATAAATCCACGTGATGTTGTATTTTAGATATTTTTTTTCTTTTTTTCATCCGCGAACATTGAATGAATCCACTTATAGAAAGTTATAGTTCATGGGAGGTATATAGCATTGCCCAAGAGTTAAGTATGATAGACATTAATGAGTACTGGAACGTAAAAGAGCGAGAACATTACCGTGCATTTTACATAAAAGCGGTCCTTTTGCTCTAGACATAGGAAAGTAGTAAAAATTCTTCGAACAGGTTCGCGATTTAAAGACGACATCCAAGATGCGTCAGTTGAGTTTGCACTCCTCATTGTGACCTGTGAATATCTCTCTGTGAAGTTTACAGTGTGTAGTAAGAAAGATATATTTAGGACCCTGTTGTCCACGGACGCCTTGAAAGGAGCCAGTCACATCGCACTTATAGCAGTTTCTGATGTGTCACAGAGAGTATTTCAAATGACATCTGCAATCATTCCAAGGCATGAAATGTTCGTTGTTATCTACGAGAATCCCTGCACAAAGGGACTGTTTATTTCATTTACTTTTTGTCGGCATCACAGTGCCCTGTAAAGTTCACACCGGCTTCAACAGTTACAGCTGCTCGATAAACTACTTATCGGAGCCTCAGAGCAGTTAATATGCACGCCTGACATCCAGCAGCACAGAGACGGATCAATTTATTGTGGACTCACATACATCGAAATTGGATCATGAATGCAATGCTCTTCACAGGTGAATCCCAGTTGAGTTTACAGAATGATTCTTGTTAAACATTCATGTGGGGTGGCAATGGAACCCGACCCAATTTCGCGAATGTAATGGAAAGAGACCAGTTTCATGGTGGTGGTCCCCTGTAAATGTATTGGTAGGTATTATTAAGCCTTACAGCTTTGTTGATAGTCGGACGAATCCTGATGAGTTAATTTTATAATGCCAGATTAATCTCATAACATCTGATACAATACATCACCTAAAGTGAGTATTAATCTTATTTATATGTTTTATGATACATTTACAGAAATCTGAGCCTCATCTTTGTCTGGAAAAAGCTGTGACGTTACTGAAACTCCTTAATATCAGCCATACCCTGGGGAGGAGTAATGTAACAAAACTGTCAACCTCAAACGTCTCCTGGAAGAAATCAGAAGTAATTGTGACTGTAGTGATTATGTTTTAGTTGACATAAAGTAATGTTAGTACTCAAACGGACAGAGATGGAGTCCTTCAAGAGTACGTGCAATTTTCGAAGATGTTCTGTATAGGCATTAACGCCACGCCTCATCAAACTGCTGTGGGGGACTTATTTCTCATACCGTGCCCAAAACGTGAAGTAGTTAGCGGGTTCCTTGGTTCAGAATGAGATTGTAACAGTCCGTAGTACATCAACGTACCGACGTTGAACCGTGGCAGTAACAGGCACGATCGTTGACCTTAAAAGCATGTATCGTACACATCACGTTATAGCCCCCCTTTTATGACGTGGTAATCATCACATCCTCCTCATATGGCGTCATTGTGACGGGAAATTCAGAATACCGGTCATGAAACTAAAACAGCAATCACATCGCTTTATTTTAACCGGCCATTAAAAAGGAACAGTCTATCAGTATGTAGTGTTCAAAATTATACAACTAATCTGAATATTGTGCCATTTTCGTAATTATCTGGATACCGTGAATATTGCCCCGTGTTCACAGATATTCAGTTATTTATTAAAAACTATGTAAAAATATTTACAATACTGGTGTAACTAGACACTAGTGATCCAACTTGCATGTTAAACAGCACTTGTCAAAAAGCTTAGTTCGATCTACGTGCCGCAGTTGGTGCGAGTCATAATGATGCTGCCCAAATGAAATACTTCCATATCCAAACTACCAGTACGTTTCATAAAAATACACGCACGCCCACTCTCATGCACGCACACACACAACCACACACACACACACACACACACACACACACACACATGCACACACGCACAATATATATGTCAAATGTCACAATTTTGTTCCCACGTGCGAAGTATCTGTCAAAATTGATGTATAAAACGTGACTGCGGTATCTCAGATTAAGTTCCACAAAGCTATTCACATTTCTAAATTGTTCTGTAACTAAAATATTATGTAGGTCTGCAGGCTTTCGTGGCAGTTGCCACTGAAGTTAAAACCTTCTGCGCTATTAGGCAGCGTCATATTTCTTCTAAATTGATGGACGATTCGACCACTCTGCTGGGATCTACCTCAGGATCTTCTGGTGTCCACGACTGCTTGTATCCATAGCCAATTAGCGGTTGCTAGTTGAACAGTGAATTTCGCTGGATCTGTTAAACGTATGGACGTTATGTTCTTCGTACTTATTCATCGAAGCTTCATACGGTCAATCTATTTGCAGATATTTCTCGTTCCGCAATCTTAGTGTAATGAAGTACTGTTTTCTGTAGTATTGATTGCGCATTGCTGAAGTCAACGTAATGATGTGCCATAAAATCTGCGCCGAGTTGACTATCATGCTGTACGCTACTGCAAAGAAAAGCGCATGTATTATGAATCGTTCTGTCGGCAGTCACTTGACTTGCTATCTTGTGTACCCTAGAGATACTCGGTGAGAGCCGTGCCTGAGTGTTAAATACCGCTGACAGTCTGGTAATAAAATGTATATCTCGTGATTGTCGGGTTATTTGATGAATATGTGTGCACCTAGTTCAGTTGTCGTACTGTCTTGCTCTGGCATACCTTAATGGTTATAATGGTGTTTTGGTGTGACGTGTGTACTGAAATCACCATGTCGTTGTTGTTGTGGTCTTCAGTCCTGAGACTGGTTTGATGCAGCTCTCCATGCTACTCTATCCTGTGCGAGCTTCTTCATCTCCCAGTACCTACTGCAGCCTGCATCCTTCTGAATCTGCTTAGTGTATTCATCTCTTGGTCTCCTTCTACGATTTTTACCCACCACGCTGCCCTCCAATACTAAATTGGTAATTCCTCGATGTCTAAGAACATGTCCTACCAACCGATCCCTTCCCCTAGTCAAGTTGTGCCACACGTTCCTCTTCTCCCCAATTCTATTCAATACCTCCTCATTAATTATGTGATCTATCCATTTAATCTTCAGCATTCTTCTGTAGCAACACATTTCGAAAGCTTCTATTCTCTTCTTGTCTAAACTATTTATCGTCCACGTTTCACTTCCATACATGGCTACACTCAATACAATTACTTTAAGAAACGACTTCCTGACATTTAAATCTATACTCGATGTTAACAATTTTTTCTTCTTCAGAAACGCTTTCCTTGCCATTGCCATTCTACATTTTATATCCTCTCTGCTTCGACCATCATCAGTTATTTTGCTCACCAAATAGCAAAACTCCTTTACTACTTTAAGTGCCTCATTTCCTAATCTAATTCCCTCAGCATCACCCGACTTAATTCGAGTACATTCCATTATCCTCGTTTTGCTTTTGTTGATGTTCATCTTATAACCTCCTTTCAAGACACTGTCCGTTCCGATCAACTGCTCTTCCAAGTCCCTTGCTGTCTCTGACAGAATTACAATGTCATAAGCGAACCTCAAAGTTTTTATTTCTTCTCCATGGATTTTAATACCTACTCCGAAATTTTCTTTTGTTTCCTTCATTGCGTGCTCGATATACAGATTGAATAACATGGGGGATAGGCTACAACCCTGTGTCACTCCCTTCCCAACCACTACTTCCCTTTCATACCACTCGACTCTCATAACTGCCACCCGCCTTTTGTACAAATTGTAAATAACCTTTCGCTCCCTGTATTTTACCCTTGCCACTGCAGAATTTGAAAGAGAGTATTCCAATCAACATTGTCAAAAGCTTTCTCTAAGTCAACAAATGCTAAAAACGTAGGTTTGCCTTTCATTAATCATTCTTCTAAGATAAGTCGTAGGGTCAGTATTGCCTCACGTGTTCCAACATTTCTCCGGAATCCAAACTGATCTTCCTCGAGGTCGGCTTCTACCAGTTTTTCCATTCGTCTGTAAAGAATTCGTGTTAGTATTTTGCAGCTGTGACTTATTAAACTGATAGTACGGTAATTTTCACATCTGTCAACACCTGCTTTCTTTGGGATTGGAATTATTACATTCTTCTTGAAGTCTGAGGGTATTTCGCCTGTCTCATACATCTTGCTCACCAGATGGTAGTGTTTTGTCAGGACTGGCTCTCCCAAGGCCAAGTACATCGCCCTTGTATAGACCCTCTATATACTCCTTCCACCTATCTGCTTTCCCTTCTTTGCTTAGAACTGGGTTTCCATCTGAGCTCTTGATATTCATACAAGTTGTTCTCTTTTCTCCAAAGGTCTCTTTAATTTTCCTGTAGGCAGTATCTATCTTACCCCTAGTGAGATAAGCCTCTACATCCTTGCATTTGTCCTCTAGCTATCCCTGCTCAGCCATTTTGCACTTCCTGTCGATCTCATTTTTGAGACGATTGTATTCCTTTTTGCCTTCTTCACTTGCTGCATTTTTGTATTTTCTCCTTTCATCAATTAAATTCAGTATCTCTTCTGTTACCCAAGGATTTCTACTAGCCCTCGTCTTCTTCCCTACTTGATCTTCTGCTGCTTTCACTACTTCATCCCTCAAAGCTACCCATTCTTCTTCTACTGAATTTCTTTCCCCCATTCCTGTCAGTTGTTCCCTTATGCTCTTCTGAAACTCTGTACAACCTCTAGTTCTTTCAGTTTATCCAGGTCCCATCTCCTTAAATTCCCACGTTTTTCCAGTTTCTTCAGTTTTAATCTACAGTTCATAAACAATAGATTGTAGTCAGAGTCCACATCTGCACCTGGAAATGTCTTACAATTTAAAACCTGGTTCCTAAATCTCTGTCTTACCGTTATATAATCTATCTGATAGCTTCTAGTATCTCCAGGGTTCTTCCACGTATACAACCTTCTTTCATGATTCTTGAACCAAGTGATAGTTATGATTAAGTTATGCTCTGCACAAAATTCCACCAGACGGCTACCTCTTTCATTTCTTAGCCCCAATCCATATTCACCTACTATGTTTCCTTCTCTCCCTTTTCCTACTCTCGAATTCCAGTCACCCATGACTATTAAATTTACGTCTCCCTTCACTACCTGAATAATTTCTTTTATCTCTTCATACATTTCATTAATTTCTTCGTCATCTGTATAGCTAGTTGGCATATAAACTTGTACTACTGTAGTAGGTGTGGGCTTCGTGTCTGTCTTGGCCACAACAATGCGTTCACTATGCTGTTTGTAGTAGCTTACCCGTACTCCAATTTTTTTATTCGTTATTAAACATATTCCTGCATTACCCCTATTTGATTTTGTATTCACCTGACCAAAAGTCTTGTTCCTCCTGCCACCGAACTTCACTAATTCCCTCTATATCTAACGTTAACCTATCCATTTCCCTTTTTAAATTTTCTAGCGTACCTGCCCGATCCGTAGAATGTCAGTTTTCTTTCTCCTGATAACGACGTCCTCTTGAGTAGTCCCCGCCCGGAGATCTGAATGGGGGACTATTTTACGTCCGGAATGTTTTACCCAAGGGGCACCATCATCATTTAATCATACAGAAGAGCTGCATGATCTCGGGAAAAATTACGGCTGTAGTTTCCCCTTGCTTTGAGCCGTTCGAAGTACCAGAACAGCAAGGCCATTTTGGTGTGTTACAAGGCCACATCAGTCAATCATCCAGACTGTTGCCTCTGCAACTACTAAAAAGGCTGCTGCCCCTCTTCAGGAACCACACGTTTGTCTGGCCTCTCAACAGATACCCCTCCGTTGTGGTTGCACCTACGGTACGGCTATCTGTATCGTCGAGGCACGCAAGTCTCCCCACCAATGGCAAGGTCCACGGTTCATGGGGGGGAAACTGAACTCACTACTGCGCAGTTATTTCAAGTCGCCACCGCATGTTCATCCGTTTGCCTTGAGTTTCGTGTTGTCTCTTGCTTGGCTGTAAGCAAAGTCGTGCATGTTGCCTATGTCATGTGAACTTTCGTATATTGGTTCGGTTTATTATATGCA
Source organism: Schistocerca serialis cubense (assembly GCF_023864345.2). Lineage (NCBI taxonomy): Eukaryota > Metazoa > Arthropoda > Insecta > Orthoptera > Acrididae > Schistocerca > Schistocerca serialis. The sequence goes on along the minus strand of NC_064642.1, from coordinate 439,857,894 downwards.
CGTGGCCGTATGGTATTAAGTAGTTTCCTTGTTCTGTACATGCAACAGCGGACGTGCGTTCTCTGTCAAGTTGTTTGTTGAAGTTGTTTGTTGTCATCATAGGCTACCCTGAACTCTCGCAGCAGAATCATAGTGTCAATGGTTTCAATTCTTTTAATGATGAATTAGATTAGGGCGCTAACTATTACGAGTGGTACAAGCTTATGCTTGTGGTTAATGACAGTGGCTTTGCTATTGCCTGTTTCGTGATAGAAGTCTGGAAATACAGATAAAGTTATGGCTAGTTCCAATTAATATAAGTTATCAACCTATAGTAGTGTGTAGTTCAAGTCATTAGTGAGCACTCCAGTAACGTAACTTCGGTTTATCTTAGCGTGGCCGCTGCTAATGTGCAGCCAGTGGTAGTACTGACTGGCTACGTCTGGTGCCTGCTATGAGTATAACTGTGTTACTGTGTTGTGATCAGTAGGCTTTCGTAATCGTGGTACCTTCCTCATTTTATGTTTTGTGAGATCTGAGATATCAAATACTTGATTAAACGATTTTTCATTGTATTTATTCAAGTTGAATATAGCTCGAATGGTTGTTTTTATTGGATCATCATTTTGAATGTGCCCAGCCAGTGGTGTTAGTCGGTTTGAGACCACTTTAGAGACAAAGGTGTCTGCTGACGCCGTGCCTGTCCGTATTATCCTGTCAGAACAACAGACCACCTTCCTGTTGCAAGAACGGCAAAACAAAGCGACTAACAACAACCTGCACGTACCGAGCGCTGGTTAGCGTCCCCTCAGCACATATGAGTCGTGCATCGTCGTTTGTGCTGACATCGTGCTTGTCGGTATGGGTGGTTCAATCTTTAAGAATTTTCTCATACATTCGGAGGCATCGCTCTCGTAGTTTTGAAAAGCTTATAGGTCCTCTATTTAAACATTATTCTGTTGCTCTACAGTATCAAACGTTTCAAAAGATTGTGCGAAGTACACTGTTAAAATCCGTAATATGAAACTTTTCACTCTACAGTGGTGGAAAAAATTAGTAAACTTCCCGATTTCCTTGTCCGTATACCAGCGTAACGAGTCACTTCCCGGACTGATTGAGAGATTCTGCAGATTCTCGTATCTCAAATCTTCTTTGCACGTCTGGAGCGTGTGCTTGTCCATATTACTTCTATGATGTGTTCCCTATAAATATGTTTCCCTTTAATTTGTTTCTACCATTCTATACGTAAAGGAACAGTATGGTGTGCTAGATTCCCGTACAAAAGATCACACAACAATTTCCTGCTATCCAGTTCCCGTCATCTGGTTCAAAATGGTTCAAATGGCTCTGAGCACTATGAGACTTAACTTCTGAGGTCATCAGTCCCCTAGAACTTATAACTACCTAAACCTAACTAACCTAAGGACATCACACACATCCATGCCCGAGGCAGGATTCGAGCCTGCGACCGTAGCGGTCACGCGGTTCCATACTGTTGCGCCTAGAACCGTTCGGCCACCATGGCCGGCTCCTGTCATCTGAACGATGACTGCTGATGCTGTTACACTTGCGATCGAGCCATGTTAGGTAATTTACATTACCAGGAGAAATTAGTACACACTTCTTTATAGTTGCATCAGTGCTTATGGAGCACATGAAATGACTACATTTGCAGATCAGTAGCACAAGCGCTTCTGAGATACCTGGTGTCGACCCATGCTCAAACACCCATATTGGTACGTGGCGGAGCCTCCACGGGTGGCAATGCAGGCACTGACTCTGGCATCCACTCGATCGTATAGATGGCGAATTTTGTCTGGCGATACTTTACGTCTCGGCTGCCAGACCTGTTCAGGTAGTTCCGTAAGTATTGTCGGTTGACAAGCCGCACGAGTCACTTCTCGTCCCATCATATCCCACACATGCTCCGTTGGAGACAAGTTTGGAGACTGTGAAGCCTGTGAAATTACTGCACGTCTTGCAGATGACGTTCACTTTGACGGGCAGTGTTTGTGCGAGCAGGCCGGCTGCTGTGGCCGAGTGGTTCTAGGTGCTTCAGTCTGGAACCGCGTCACCGCTACGGTCGCAGGTTCAAATCCTGCCTCGGGCATGGATGTGTGCGATGTCCTTAGGTTAGTTAGATTTGAGTAGTTCTAAGTTATAGGTGACTGATGACCTCAGCTGCTAAGTCCCACAGTGCTCAGAGCCATTTGAACCATTTGTATGTGCGAGTATTATCCTGTTAGAACAACACGTCACCTTCCTGTTGAAATAACGGCAAAACAATCGGTCTAACAACAGTCTGAAAATACCGAGCGCTGGTTAGCGCCCCGTCCTGAACCACCAAAGGTGAACGAAAGTTATAGCTCATCGCACGGAAGACCATAAGGCCTCTGGTAGGGTGTTTCTTGGACGAGTGCATTCTATGAGACAGTGGTCACCAGGTGTACGTTGTACACGCAAACGACAATCACTTGCGTGCAGCCGGGAGCTGCTTTCGCCGCTGAAGACCACAGCGTGCCATTCCAAGTCCTACTCTGATGGCACCAGACTAGCCGTCCATGTCGATGCTGTGGAGAATGGGCCAAAGGTGTGCGTGCCCGTAGTCCCACCGGTAATAATCGGTTTGCAGCACATCGTGACGCCATTGGCATTTCAGGATCTATAAAAGCTTTTCAAAAATTCAGCGATGACGCATTGTGCTGTAATAGTCTCTTCGTATGTTCTATTTGAATGGCGACCACTGGAATCGTGATTGTGAGTGCGAATGTCGTTGTTGTCACAAAGTTTCACACATATTCTACGATGAGGCGTCGCAGGAACACAGGACGCGCAACCATTGAGAAAGGAGTATCACGGTTTAACTTCCTGTCGACGACAAGGCCATAAGAGACAGAGCACGAGATAGGTCGCTGTTACGGGTAGGGAAAGAAATCGGCCGAGTCCCTTCAGAGGAGCAGTTCTAGCATTATACAGGGCGCAGATCTGAATCACCGTCCTCCCAAACGCCTGTCCAGTGTACTGACCACGCCGCACCTATCTCCGCCGTAACAGTCATATGGTAACAGACACTTGCTTCTGCAATGCGGAGGGACCATAAAGCCATTTAATCATAAGCTACGGCGTTATTATTTTGTTATACAGCTGTAAGGGTAGACATTATTCGCATTTTATTCTACTCGACTCGCAATCATTCACTTTGACCCATTTTATTTAACCTGACTGATCACTCCTAACTCTACACGAAAGAAATTGACAGAGGTATTCACAACACACGTGCACTTTTTCTCCGTATGCCACATACATCACCGAGCTGGATGACGCATTGATTAGCACACTGGACTCGCATTCGGGAAGACGACAGTTCAGACACGCGTCCGGCCATCCTGATTTAGGTTTCCCTGAATCACTCCAGGCGAATGCCAGGTTGGCTTCTTTGAAACTTTGAAAGGGCACCGTCGGCTTCCTTCTCTGTCCTCCCCTAATCCGATGGTATCGATGAATCGCTGCTTTATCCCCTCCCCCAGCAAACCAACCAGCCAAATACATCACCTCTGTATGTTCATTGCGTAGCTAAGCAGCAGCTCTTTGTAACAGCATTTCACATAGTGTCTTTCCCGAATTAACCACTGCGTGGTCACGACGCGTATAAGCCGAGTACCATGGTATTCCAGCTAAATGCCAGTTTACAATAGCAACGTGCACTCATGCTTTTGGCGTTACTCACACTGGTTTTATGACAAAGATGAATTCCGTACCCACAAGCGAAATAACAATGGACGTCACTGAAATGTACCATGTCCTGGTACTGATATGGCTTAACGATCCACCGTCAAATTTTTGTGTGTAAGTTTGATTAAGTCTGGCTTATTTTATCATATGATTTATGATTCTATTAGCTTTTGACACGTTGTTAAAGCATTAATATCCTGTTGCTTCTAAGACCAATATTGCACAACAATATACAAATAAAGGGAAATGTAAGCTGCAGGAAGTTTAGAATCATTCACTTTGCCATAGCTAGCGGGTAGTAATGGTTCGGATTCGGTTCAGCTTACAGTGTTTCATTTGATGTTAAAATTTTGTAAATTCATGGCTATGGAGCTGTTATGCAAACAACGCTCATTATGTTGAGTTCAATAAAATCGTGGTAGGAGCAACTGTTACGTCAACTGCGAGTTAAAGGGAACTATACGAAACTGCAGCACATATTCATTCCAACACACTAATTCTGTCCCAGTCATGAGCTAGCAGGTCTAATAAACTGCCTGGGGAAAAAAAATAGTACGCCTTGAAAGACGACGTCGATTTTGATCCGATGACAACGTGTGCCACCTGGGGGATAGTAGACGTACCAGAGCGCCATTTGTCTTTACCTTGTAACACGGTATGATCACAGCGAGAAAGATCAGTGTGGTGCAGTCAATCGTCACTGAGAGCTTCTTACAGCCAACTGAGTGAGTTTGAAGTAGGTCAAATTGTGGCCTTCCGAGTGGCGGAAAGATCCGTTCGGAGAAGTTGGAAGTTCTGCGTAAATTGTGACACGATACTGGTATCAGTGATCACGTGAACATACTCTTGTCCTTAGACGATGTCCTGGACGTCCACGCAGCACTGACGCCCGCCAGGATTGCAATACTGTAAGGGAAACAGTAGCAGATCACAGATGGTACGCCGTTGCTTTTATCGTCCCTTAGGCGGCGAGTAACCCAACAAGCAAACACATCTGAGTATACCAACTCGTGGGCGATTGTGTCAGCTATAGCAACAACGACGTTCATTTGAGCAACGGTGTGCTTGATTGTGTTCTGTTGATCATCTCTAATGAGAGTGTCCGTATGTTCCAACATTGCAACTGCAGGAGTCACAGCTGTGAACGGCCAGCCGGCACGCAGGAGATCGGAAAAGTTCGCACAACTTTGTTGTGGTAGTGACAGAAGCCTCGCCCAACGACTCACGTGCTCTTGTTCGCTGCGTAGACGCCGTTGACATTCTGCGACACCTATGAACACCAGCGATGCTGTGGTTTTGCGCAAAAAGAAACTAAATGACAGCTTCCTTCTTGGAACGCATCTCCGTCACAGAGCCGGCCGCTTTGGCCGAGCGGTTCTAGGCGCTTCAGTCCGTTGCTGCTCCGGTCGCAGGTTCGAATCCTTCCTGGTGCGTGGATGTGTGTGATGTCCTTAGGTTAGTTAGGATTAATTAGTTCTAAGTCTATGGGACTGATGACCTCAGATGTTAAGTCCCATAGTGCTTGGAGCCATTTGAATAGACACAATTTTGAAGGCTACGTAGAGTGCTGCCACCTACGGGAACTTCTTGAAACTATAGAGGCTGAAGTGGGAATATTCCACGATATCCCACAGCAAATCCCGCATTTTTTTCAATCCGAAATGGCAGATAAAAAAAAGTGTTGAATTTCTTACTTAGCGCCTCTCGTAATAATAACTTCATGTGGCTGAGTGGCCTAGAGCAAGTCTTATTACCGGACGCCACTTCGGCGGCTTGCTAGTCCCTCACATACTCGAGTCATCAAAACTGTAAAATAGGACCTACAGTTTAACGTGCAATCCGAACCACGTATTGTTCCTGGCGACTCGTCGTATCATTGAAAGGTGAAGGCTAGGTTAAGACGATGACTGAATAATTCGTTGGACGAGTGAAAATGGTTCAAATGGCTCTGAGCACTATGGGACTTAACATCTGTGGTCATCAGTCCCCTAGAACTTAGAACTACTTAAACCTAACTAACCTAAGGACATCACACACATCCATGCCCGAGGCAGGATTCGAACCTGCGACCGGAGCGGTCACGCGGCTCCAGACCGAAGCGCCTTTAACCGCACGGCCACACCGGCCGGCTGGACGAGTGAGATTCATTCCCGCTAGACTACCGGATCCTGTTCATCTAGTTGTGATGAGTGTGTGAGGGCACAAAATGTGTGGTATATACACTGCCGTATATTTTGATTGCTTAGACTTAAAAGCTGAAATTGGTTACACTGCCAAGTGCTCGCAGACCTTGGTATGTGTCATAAATTTCAACTTAACCCCTCTATCCATTCCTGTGAAAAACGGCTCAGAACTTCTAACAATACCACCACTTGCAAAGTAGGTTAGGTATCAGATTAATATTACCGGTGGGACTACGGGCACGCAGCATATGTTCGCTTTATCGAGCAACCATTAAGTTATTGACTGTGGATGGTATCGTCAGAATGGAAATAATGAGTCACTGTAAAAAAGTCATTAATTCTGGCACTTATCCTGAATGGATTCCCATGTAGATTTCGTCGAAGTTGTTATGGATCAAATGGCTCTGAGCACTATGAGACTTAACTTCTGAGGTCATCAGTCCCCTATAACTTATAACTACTTAAACCTAACTAACCTAAGGACATCACTCACATCCATGCCCGAGGCAGTATTCGAACCTGCGACTGTAGCGGTCACGCGGTTCCAGACTGAAGCGCATAGAACCGCACGGCCACACCGGCCGGCGATGTAGTTATGGCTCATCTTGTTGATTCTAGGGTGATTCCACTTTGACTGCTAGAAGGTCCAGATCTGTATTTTAGCAATATTTGAAGACATAACAAATGCGTTTTTCAGGAAATTTTTAAAGATCAAACAATCCCAGATCAGAACAATAGTATGATAGAAATAATATTTGACTTGGTGTTCACGATCGACATTTTTGTTAAACTGCTTGTATATTCACATATACTTCTTCTTAATCGTCACATCATAAAGAAAACAGTTTTATATCAATCATCATATATTTAATTTCCACTTTAAACAAACACAAGACTTGACTGGTCTTTTACAAAGCGAAATAACAACTTAACTTCTGCCAAAGTGAAACAAAGACTGCCCTGTGCGCATTCGCGCCAAAACGGTTACAAGTAAGTCAAAGATTATGACAGTCTCACAGAAATGAATACACACAAGAACCATATCACTGTAATATATCGATACAAAGGAGTACCTGTACATTAATAAAACCATATGTGAATATTGTCACAAAAATATGTCTGTCACTTCGCAGAAAAGTAGTACGATATTACTGGTATCGAGAACTGGGGTTGGAGTGCCATAATGGTCACGTAAATAAAGAACCATTACAAACTGTTGGTGCCGACAGACAGGCAGACCAACAGGCGGACGACATAGTGATCAAGACGCCCGATCAGTTTTGCCGACTGAAGTACGGAACAATAAAAATGACAAGCACAGGCAGTGTCAAATCATGCACTCAAATCAAAATAGAAAGAACTTTCGCTGGCTAAAATCCTTCAGGGCTGCTCATGGGAAGAGCGGCAGGCGGCCTGAGCCCTGGATCCAAGTAAGCCGCCGACGAGTGTCCGGCCACTGCGCTACTCACAGCCCCCCCCCCCCCCCACCTACGTCTCCATCTCGCAGCAGGCGAGGGAACTTCGTGCCCAATGGGGGCCGCCGGGGTGGGGCTTTCACAGCTAATTTCAATTTGAAGTTTTGCTTCCCGGCTGCTATTAGTATTTAATTTAATGCAAGTTGCGCGGGCTTTGAAGTAGCGTAGAGGGGAAAAAAATGCTCTGGAGAATGTCTCTTAATTAACTGCACGGAAGTTCGTGATTCATTTAGGGAATCTGGGACAGATCAAACAAATCTTTGTACGTAGGATGATGAACTGAGGCCTTCACCGGCTTGATTAAACGTCTCAGTATTTGTAATCGCTCTTTATCCGTTTATAACAAAATGAATCCACATTTCACAAAGCTATTCGGAACGTCATCATAATCTCCCCTTGAAACGCAACGTGCCTACTGAAATCTGCAAGCAATTTTCATTAAAGCTGTGCCATACAGTGTAAAAGCTAAAATCATTCTCCATCGCTACATCTTTACTGCGGGCCTGGTTCGAGGAAGAATAACTAAAAGACTAACAATGACGGTTGACAATGGAAGTACATATCTGGCCATAGTTACCGTAAGAAATGTCTATATTTTGGTGAGAGCCACTATACCTAACGACAGAAATCTGTAACTGAAGACACTAACTTCAGTATTAGGTAAACTGATTAATTTCTCTCTTATCAGTTACATACTTTCCCAAAGAAAAGGTACTGGAATGAACGTCAGAAAAGTTATAGTAGAGAAACGTCGTTAACACTGGATGAGTGTGAACTAGGGATTCATTGGAGCAATCATCAATATATGGCATGAGGCAGTATAAGCAGAAAAAAGAAGCAAATATCAGGTAACAGGGTCTCTTAAGTGCACTTGTCCAGTAGAAGAGCTCACAGCTCTTAAGATATGCATTTAAGAGCCAAAGTTTCACCGTTCCTGCCTTGTCCCTCAATCTCCTGATAGTCAAGAAGAATGTACGAGATAAGGTTATTATTTCTATTATCAGCAATTCATTGCTTCGTTCCCTACATGTTCCCATGAGTAGTCTATATAATGTACTATATAAAAACATAAGCAATTTCTAAATTGTCGGCTAATTTATCAACTGTTCGCAGCATTTTAGTTCTGAAGCTGCTTCGAGCCATCTGATATCTTCATATTTACAGTGTGTTCTAGTGACTATATGCTCTCCTCCAGACGTTTTTA